>NC_056608.1:11147064-11409564 GCF_018340385.1 Cyprinus carpio
CAGCCTTGGGAGGTAGCTCAGCAGGCCTCCATTGTAATGCTAAAACAGAATCAGGGAGCCAGGATACACATTTAAAGAATAAGACATGGGGAGAGACTGAGAGTGCCGGAATCACAACACTACAGACAGGCAGCAACTCCCCTTCCATCAGACGCCACCCTGAGAGGGACAACATGTTCAAGGAGGTTTTATGAGAGCAGCTTTTTACTGAAGCATTTAATAAGCGATTGCCCAAGAAGTGTGTCCCTTAAAAAAGAGAGAGAGAGAAAGAAAGAGAGAGAGAGAGAGAGTGAGAGAGAGAGAAAGATATTGATGCAATTATATTGTTTAGCATAAATTGCAAAATATGTGATCATACAGAATTAACTATTACGAATACTATTATGAACTGTTGTTACGAAAAATCATGAATGTTGCTTTGGACCCAACTGACATTCTGACAATCGGACACTAAAATATATTCTTTTGTGTTTTGCAAAAAAAGTATACATACAGATCAGTAATGAATTAGGCTAGAATTTGTAAGTAATCTACCCAGCTCTGTATGTATGTCCATTATGGATTCCAAATGACATGACACAAATTGTAATTAGTAACGTAATCCATACAGTTAATATAATCAGACTAGCCTACTTTTAGATTACTTTTGACCCAAGTTACTTATCATACAGATTTATATAGGATAATCATGTACCATTCTGATATAAAAATACAAAGATTAAGAAAATATATTCTATTTGTTGTTATTAACAACATGAAGTGCATGAAACAGTATATATTACTTGTATAATGTTATATTAAAGTTAAATATATATATAACATTATATATAAATTTAATTATTAATATATATATATATATATATATATATATATATACTATATATATATATATATATATATATATATATATATATATATATATATATATATATATTTCCCAAAATGAAGTTTGTAATAGAACTTCCGAGGGTTAAAATAAATAGTTTTAAAATTACATCAATCAAAAAAACAACAACAACAACAACAAAAAAAAATCCTTACTAGAAACTTTTTAAATTAAAATCTCAGGAGTACTTTATGTAAATATAGGTGAAAGAGGTTCTAAAGACAAAAAAAGTTTGGGATACCCTACTACATTAAATGTAAATAAGGAATAACGTATATTTGTGCTTTTCTTCTAATTGAAATTTGTCTCTCTGTACTAACACTAAATAAAAGAAAGTAATTTTGCAAATGGTTATTAATTGAGCACATTAAATAGTTGTCGTCCACACAAGCAGCACATACTGTACTGTACTGACTGAGTGGCTTGTTTTTCTCAGGTCTCCTATTCGAACACTCCATAAAGAGCAGGCTGGCACTATCAGTTTAAGACTTCAGTAGGGAGTCATTCCCAAACAAGTAAAAAGTCTGCACACAATTCCTTTCTGTGACCTCAACTGGCCAAAAGGCCAGAACAATTAGCTGATTAGATATAAATGGCAAACAGGAGCTCTTCAGGGACAGGCTAAACTTCATGAATGCATATTAAATTAAATTTAAATTAAATTTACGCATTTAGTAGACGCTTTTATCCAAAGCGACTTACAGTGCATTCAGGCTATCAATTTTTACCTATCATGTATCATTTTTACCTAAGCATATACACTGTGACCACCATTTAATAAACATCTGTGTATTTTCTATGTGAGGACCCAAGCTCACAATGAACATGAATCTTTGGCATCAGTTTGTACACTGGACACTGAGTTTCTTTTGCATGCTCCCAAGTTTTTTTTGAGACTGTGTTTAACTGGCACAGGGCAGCAGGCAGAGTTTGTCTGGAATAGAGTCAATTCATCTCATTATGAAGAACAGAGCTGTCCCATAGTCCTCTCTGAATTGAAGAGTGTGAATCTACACTTCCAAATGTCCTGGAACTGCTGCTTTTACCGAACTAGAGGAACAAAACACGCATGTCAGAACAACAAAACTGCATCTTAGTCAATGGCTGCTTTGTCGATTTCAGCTTGTTGGCACAAATATATCACCGCAGTTGTTTTAATGAATCTTTTGATTCCCATCGTAAGGACAACTGCTGTGGTGATAGCAGTCAAATGACAGAACTTGGATGGACTTTAAACTCTTTTGCTAAAGCTGTGGTTGTTCTGTCTTCTTCTATACACACTGTTCTTTCAGTTTGGCTCATGCAGCAGATAACTGACATTGGTTCAGACCACATGGCCTTCTGTTTCAATGGACAGTCTTACCTGGTCAGGGTGAGTAACGTGTAGCTGTCCAGTGTGAAAGCTGTGATTGGAAAGTAAAGGGCCCACAGGACTGTCACTCCTTTTCACCTCTTCTAATGATACCTCTACTATCATTAGACTGGCCCAATGCATGTCATTTTCTCCCCTCCTTGCATCCTTCTATCCCCTGTCCTCTAATTATGCACCTGTGCAACAAACCTGCAAAGCCCACAGAGACATTTCAGCATCACAGGCCCCTTCAGCCAATGACAGAGTTTATAGTGAAAAGAGCTCTCACGTAAACAATAAACCTTGCCAGTTTTTGCCGTGTAGTACTTACAATTTATTGGCATTATTAAATTCACATTCATTGACTGTGAGAAATAAAACTGATATTTGTAATGGTACAGCTTAAAAACATAACTAAAATACCAATTTACCTCAAAGCAACATTGTGTAAGATGTTGTATATATTAAATGTTCTTGCTGTTCTGGTTTTTGCTTGTTTTAAAATTGAAACAAAATAAAATCTAACATTAAATCCATCTTAATTTACCAGGGTTCATCCTTTAATTTTTTTTTCTAGTTAGTATTAATTTTGTTAGATGTTTTGTTTTACTCACCCTCAAAGCATCCTAGGTGTATATGATTTCTTCTGTTCTATTGTATGCACAAATACATTTCTCAAAATATTTTTGTTTCTTTTCCACAAAAGAATTTTATTTTTGTGTATACTAGCCCTTTAAAATAAAATAACAAAATAAAAACAAAAATAAATGTCAGTATATTCTACAAAACAAGTCTCATTATCTTTTACAATCAAGTGAGTTCATCTTGTTTTTAATTTGTTTAGATATTCTTGCTGTAAAAAATTCACACAGCAGAGTACACACTAAAATAAATAAAATAAATAAATAAATAAAAAGATTCTTTCTTTGTCTCCCATAAACAAACAACCATAAAACAAGATATATAAGTATATTAAGATATGTTTTCAAACAGGGGTGAATGTTGTCCAGTGACACTGGCTGATTTTTTTTCTTCATTCTTTAATTTTTTATTTAATTTGTATTATTATTTAGATATAGATATTTAGATAAATTTACTGGGGAAAGTAAAAGTATAATTTGTCATTATAATAAAGTAAAAGTATACTTTATTTGCCTTTAATGTATTGCAATAGAGACATGAAAATTTACGGGGAACGGGACCAGCATAAGACCCACACCAGTCTTAATTCAGGACCAACAATTCATTGTACATATATGTGCTATCATGTGTGCCAAATGCAAAATACTTCCTATTTATTTGGCAGAGACTGTTAAGCAAAGCAACCTACATGGCATGTATTTTATCAGTGTGCGTGTTACCTGGGAATTAAACCCTGCATGCTCTACCAGTCAAGCTAAAAGATAGCACATATATCACCACGAACAAAATACAAGCTGGCATTGTGTAAGTCAGTTACAGTAACACGCTGACCCTGTGTTCGTGTTCCACTCAAATGACTACAGTAATATTTTTCTTTCTTGTCACTGTGGTGTGTTGTCAAACAACATGTATTTAATTATAAACAGTGCAGTACTTAACACACGGGTACACACAAATCACACTCCCAATATATTTCTCTGCTTCAACTTCCCTGTCTTTCTCCCCCTCTACTTCTCATCTCCGTCCCACAGGACAACTACTATCCACCTCAGTCCTCCTGGGCCCAATTACAAGGCTCTGAGTCGTCAGAGGTGTTCACTTCTATCCTACTGTATGTTTGACTGTGTTTATGACTAGTATGTGAATCCATGTGTTAAAGGGAAAATTCATTCATCATTTATGTTGTTGTGGACCTGTATGGAACACATGAAGATATCCAAACCAACAGTGAACAATATTGAATTTCACTGAGGCCTTTTTCAAAATATATTCTTTTGTTTTCCACTGTAAAAAAAAAAAAAAAAAAAAAAAAAAAGATTGTTGCAATTTGCTATTACAACCTAAAATTTAAAATTAGAATAAATTTCCCAGCTTTAACTTGAGATAACACTAATATCCAAGTTGTCACTTAACAGGCTACAACTTAATATTTCAAGTTAAGTAAACCTGAAATGTTAAGGCAGCACAAACAATTTTGTACAGTGCAGAAGACAGAAAGTCTACAGATTTGGAACAACATGAGGGTGAGTAAATTATGACACAAATTTCATTTTTGTGTGAACTATCCCTTTAAGGCTGGTTCACACTGATGCAACAGGGTTCACACACTGATCCAACTAAATCACTTTTATTAGCATTTGTTGTGAACTATCATTTTATTTTAAAAAAATGGCTTTTAAAAAAGCGTCATAACAAATATATCCAGTAGGCTATTTGAACATTTGTGTGCCGTCCTAAACTGTATTTGAAAAATATGCAGAGAATTTGTGCAGGATTTTTTTTCACTATTACACACTTAGTAGTCACTAACACACTATAGGGTGTCATGTGACCTGTACACCTTCATCCACCTTCAGTCAGCTTGATTACAGGAACCCAAGGGAGTATGGAAGCACACGCATGGAAGTGCAGAGAATATAAGCTTCCAGAGATTCCCACTGCTTCTGAGAATCCAGAGCACTCGTGTTCTCCTGATTGCATATTCCCCTAAAAGCAGAAGCCACAGAGTGTGTGTGTGTGTGTGTGTGAGAGAGAGAGTGAGTGGGTGAGTGGATGCCAGGATGAGGTGTGGTGGTTTTGTGTCTGTTGGTTTTTTATGTTTCCCTGGTGGTAGTGTTTGCTCTACAGGAATAGGCTGATGTTTGCTCTACCCCTCTCTCAGGTATCAGCAAGTATATCTGCACCATCTCTCTGATTCAGCTGTGAGTGCTTGCAGTTTTATAATCTAATTTACTTAATTTACTCATCAGCTGTGTGTTGCTTGCACCCGAGGCTCAGTTCAGCAAACAGACGGGAACATCATGAAACAGTGATTAATATTCTTTGTTTGATAATACACATACACACACACATTGTCATTATAAGCTCTTGATTGTCACGGAAGGAGAACCTATGTTTTGAACTGATGTTTTTACTTGTTTTTTTTTTTTTATCTAGATGACATAACATGACTCTTTTCCCAAAAGCACTGAGTCCCATAGCATTCTTACGGCCACAGGGGTGTATGTACATACAAATGATGTATCTCCAGAGAGCTTTTATGTGCCTCGAAAGAAGCAATCTTTCTTTTCAGCAAACAGGAAAACAACTGCAGCTCAGTGACAAATGTCAAACTTTATCACCTGTGGGTTTTACTGTGCAGGTGCCTAGAAAGAACAAAACTGATTATTTGTTGAGACTTATTACAAACATTAACACCACAAAACACCGGATATTTTGAAAGGGTTCTTAAAACAGTATGACTCCAAGTTTAATATAGAAGAGACGTAAACTTTTTTTTTACTGTTTTCCCACATTTTTACATTTAACTGCTTAAAACAAAATGCCATGTAGTTAGCAAACTATAATAATTGTAAATATTTGATTTTAATAAAATAACTGTAGAAAATTTTAACTTGTAAATCTTTTACAGGGTTCCAGATCATAATAGGGTTGTAAAATACTCTTAGTACTCGGCATTCATTTACACAGATTTCAAAACAACTTTAGTTTTAAGTAGAGAAATGTAGGAACAGTATATCAATTTTTGAGAAAAATTGTTTTTTTAAAACACCACCAAACAAAAAAAAAACCATTACAGCTGTTCTCAGTCAAAAAGCTAGAGAACAATAATTGCACTCTATTAGCTGGACTTGAAGGAGACACAATACATTGTTGGCTTTAGTTCTGAGCCAAGTGTCAAGTTCAAGCTCATTTAAGCTTCTGGACATCTCATCTCGGCATAGAGCCCATACACGCAATGTGCGGGTCGGTCATCAATTATGAAGGAGAGGAGCGACACGTTCGACGGAGGTGTCAGAGACCAAGGCTCACATTTCCCCATGTGTAGTCATGCTTATGCAATCAGGTGCTATTTCTCTCGCTGATTTAGTGTGAGTGCTAAAGCAAATGAGATTTGCCCAGGGCCCACTCGCCTAGACAGTGTAGGAGGAGAGAGTTTAAACAGGCCCAAACCAGCAGGCAAGTAATGAGACGAGATCACGAGTGACATGCAATGGCATGCAGCCGGCTTTAATGAGAAATGGATAAGAACAGTTTAAAAAGTGCTACATACGAGCATGCACAAAGTAGGCTATAGCACAGCTAATCATATAAAAAGGAGCAGACTTAACCAATAAGTGAGGTTAGCGGCCACTTAGGGCCCCGGGGAATCCTTCATTGTGAATTTGTGTTCTGGAGAGCGTCACATTTTCACTCAGTGTTCAAAACTCAAGAGTTCTGCAAGCTTGTGAATTCTTTTTGTAAAAAGATTGAAGAAGGTTACAATTAATTAAATGGACAAGTGCAAGCATTTTTTAAATGATCCCTTCTTTTGTGATCCGAAAAAAATAAAATAAGGTAACCTGATATGGCTTTAGAACAGCATCAGGTTGACTGAAGGGGTAAATAAAGTATAAACAATGAGAGAGAGTGAGCAAAAAGAGTACATATGTGACTCTGGGCCACAAAACCAGACATATTTTTTGAATAAATAAGCTTTCCATTGATGTATGGTTTGTTAGGATAGGACAATATCTTGCCAAGTTACAACTATTTGAAAATCTAGAATCTGAGAGTGCATACATATTGAAATATAATCAAAATATTGAGAAAATCACCTTTACGGTTGTCCAAATTAAGTCCTTAGCCATGCATATTACTAATCAAAATTACTAGTTTTAATATATTTATAGTTGTAAATGTATAAAATATCTACATGGAACTTGATCTTTAATTAAATTATTTTTGGCATAAAAGAAAAATCTATCATTTTGACACATACAATGTATTGTTGGTTATTTCTACAAATATACCACTGCTACTTATGACTGGTTTTGTGGTCCAGGGTCACATATAGTTATTGTGTAGGGGCCCCATATCCTGAAATTTGCTTAGAGCCATTTACTAATAGAGGCCTTCTTTGCAGAACTGATGCAAAAAATATCCATTATTACAAAACCGTAATCTCTGGCTTCCTCTAACTGTCATACACACATATACGAGAGAGTGGCATTCCAGCTGATGATGAGAAAAGGTTCAGTTTGTAAAATGTCATTTGGTGGAAATCCCTGATCCTTCTTTTAAACAATATTTTCATTTCTTTTTATTGAATATATTTCTCATGTGACTTCACATATAGTACTATGTTGATAGATGGAACTTTCATTGTATGGAAAAGAGCAGTACAAACATTCTTCAAAACATCTCCTTTTGTGCTCCACGAAAAAAAAAGGTCATACAGTGTATTGAGAAAGTATTCAGACCCCCTGAATTTTCTTATGTTGCAGCCTGATACAACAATTGTTTAAATTCATTTTTTTCTCAATCTACACTCCGTACCTCATGATGACAAAGTAAAAACAGAATTTTATAAATGTCTGTAAATTTATTAAAAAAAGAAAAAAACTGAAATATCACATTTGCATAAGTATTCAGACCCTTTACTCAGTACTTAGTTGAAGCACCTTTGGCAATTACAGCCTCAAGTCTTTTTGGGTAAGATGCAACAAGTTTGACACACAACTTCTTCCATTTGTGAATTATGGAAGCCACTGTGCTCTTGGAAGCCTTGAATTTTTTTGTAGCTTTCCTCTGATCTGTGTCTCGATACAATCCTGTCTCTGAGCTCTGCAGGCAGTTCCTTTGACCTCATGGCTTGGTTTTCACTCTGATATGCATTGTCAGCTGTGAGGCCTTTTATCGAGAGGTGTGTGGCTTTCCAAATCATGTCCAATCAATTTAATTTACCTCCAGTCAAAGTGTAGAAACATCTCCGCAATGATCAAGAATAATGGGAGGCACCTGGGCTAAATTTCAAGTATTGTTGCAAAGGGTCTGAATACTTATGTAAATGTGATATTTCAGTTTTTCTTGTTAATAAATTGATAGACATTTCTAAAATTCTGTTTTCACTTCGTCATTATAAGGTACGGAGTATGGATTAATGTGAAAAAAAAAATATTTAAACATTTGTAGTATCAGGCTGCAACATAACAAAATTGAAAAAAGTGAAGGGGGTCTGAATACATTCTGAATGCACTTTAAGGGTTTGGAATGACATAGAGGATGAGTAATTACAATTTTTAGTGATCTATCCCTTTAATAGGATC
Organism: Cyprinus carpio; assembly: GCF_018340385.1. NCBI lineage: Eukaryota > Metazoa > Chordata > Actinopteri > Cypriniformes > Cyprinidae > Cyprinus > Cyprinus carpio. The sequence continues at coordinate 11,155,532 of NC_056608.1, forward strand.
CAGAGATATCAGACACTTGTGGTAAACTCAGAGTGATAATTCACAGTTCTGTATTGTCAAACTACAGGCACAAAATATCTCTCCAGTCTAAGCGAGCTCGTTAGGTGGTAAAAGATTCAGAGAATGGCACTGCATTTGTTTTTTGTCTTTGCTCGCTGGCATGGGGCAGTGTGTGTAGCCGGGCTCCAGGGCACTGCCTCTGTTTCTGGGCGTCCCGACACTATGCCCTCTGGCTGCTCTCTCTCGCTCAGCCACAGAGATCTAAGAAACCCCTGAGGAATGCTTTTCACCAGCCACCCTGCCAACCCGTCCTGGGCCTGCACCATGCTTTATAGCAACCCACAAAGGATATGGAGAAGAAATGAAAGGAGCAGGCAAGAGTGACATTTAGGAGGACCGTGTTGACTAATTCTGCATTCCAGTCACGGCTGTGGCTCGTACCCAGCGAGCCATATTTATGGTACGCTGCATTTGTGAAATGCTCTTTCTGTCCACTGCAGGAGTTTAAGCACAGTTAAGAAAAATCAATATGATAAATCATTTCATATGACCTCCACAGCCAATAACCTGCAAAAACTCACCACAACATATTAGAAGGAAATTTGACATTATGTCTTCATAATGCAGTCACATCATTTTGCATCAGAAATTAATCATGGGTTATTGCTAAAGGTAGTAAGGTAAATCTAGATATTTATCTACATATAAATCTACATATCTGTATGTGCATACTGACATATTTAGAAGACAAAATAAAGCTATTCAATATCTGCATGCAAGGCGAACCTCTGAATGAGCTCTTCGCCCCTCTCAAGTGTCCGCTAATAGCTCCATTCGTTCAGACATCAGTGAAAGGGCCTCATCCCAAAGAGACGTAAATAGCGCAGCATAGCAGTTTATTACAGCGTGTGCCTATTTTTGGGTTTCCACACAATCTATAAAATTAGTGCATCAAGAAGCACAAAATAAACTGGCAATTGTAACAGTGATGTACAGGCAACAAAACTGGCCTGTTTCAAATCAAATTTGATTGTAAAATGGTACATTTTTAACAGAAAATGTGAAGACAACACAGCATTAAAATATTTTTATATTAAAATGTACTGATGAATACGCAAAATAGTTAGCATAGACATATTATAAATACAATATTGGTTAAAAGTTTGGAATAATTAGGATCTTTAAATGTTTTTGAAGTAAGTATTTTATGCTCACTAAGCCTCATTTATTTGATCAAGAATACACTAAAAATATTTATTTTAGATTGTAATAATATTTCGCAATATTACTATTTTACTGTATTTTTCTTCTTTCAAAAACATTTAAAAAAAATTCTCTATTCAAAACTGTTTATTATGTGTATTTATAAGGTTTTTGGCAAGGTACTTGTTACAAACCACATTAAGTTTCTTATACTAATCTTCTAACTCTGAACAATGTTTTCTAATTCTGATTCTAGAATGCTCGTTTTTATATATATAGCAATGTTAGGTTTGTTTTTTGATGTGGTGTGCTCAAGTGCACCAAAAGACACATTAAATTGCCACATTATGACTGACGCAGATCCATCAGAAAACATCATCCCACTAGCTGCTCTGTAGTTCAGTGAGATAAGAGCCATTTTATTACCTTTGCCCTTTAACCTTGTTCTGTTGGTGACCACTGGCCAATCCAGCCTGGAATGAAAGGGTTTGTTTAGTTTAGTAAAGCTTTAAACAAGATTAGGCATAGCGATTGTAAGTCGTTATGGGGCTCTGTGTATTCCAGCTGTTCACTGGCTACATCTGTGACTCATGAAAAGGCAGTGATATTAAGCTTTGAATGTATGAAAGGAATTCATAAAGACACTCAGGATGAAATGATACCGTCATGTCAAGTCAAATATATTTGTATAACACTGTTCACAATATACATTGTTTCAAACCAGCAGGAAATCATGATGTTAATATCATCAAGCCTTTAAGTCGCATTTAATAGACAAAGTTGGGAGAAAATACAGTTGACTTTTTGCGAAGATACAACCACTTAAGCAGTTATGCTATATAGAGCCTTTATGTGAGTATGCTGTATGTGTGTGTGAAGAAAATTGGATGTACTTATATAAAGAGCTTTCAGTGTAAGAAAGTCAGGATGTTAGATATTTTATTATTTGCTCCTTTCCGAGACAAAATTAAATAAATGGCTCTTTCCCATCACATTTAACTAAATCAAGAACTACTATAATGTTATGATTTGATTTATATTTGTTTATACTTTATCTTGCTGAATGTGCCAAATTAGCTGATATCTGAAGGCTATAATAATATTTTCTGTTATTTTGCATGTTCATCTGTATGTTCACTGAACCACATGACTTCGATTTGGGGGCCAACAGACATACTAAGAAGCAGTTTTGTTCAACTATTTTTTTTTTCTCTCTAAGAAATAATAATAAAAGATTATGCCAAACTACTTTAACCTGCAAAAGCTTTTAATGAGCCAATCTTAATGCAATCTTTTAATAAGACCATTATATCAGGACAGGATCTTTTGTACTTGTGGCCCAATAACAATATCAATTATTTGTATTTGTATCATTTTATGAATTGCTGAATAAATTATTAGATTAAACAAACAAAAAAAGATCATCCTGTCACTGACCAAAATATGAATGTGATATAATCCAACATGATTTTCAAGTAGGTTTCAGGGTGAAAAATACACACATTGAATGCTGACGCCAGTGTTTTGTTTACTTGTTTACTTTTCCAGCAGAATGGCTGACACATCTCTCTGTGTGATCTGGCTGACATGCCCACATAGCACCTGTAATCAGGGGCTGCCAGCAGTGCCCGGGGGGACATAAAGCAGCGTGGCGATGCCCCACCGTGACAGCCGTCCTTGTTCCAGCTGACAGGTCCGTATGTGGGGCTGGAGCGGCGACAGCACTCGTGTAAATACAGGCAGGAGTCTCTGCCTCTGGGGAGATAATGTTATCTCCAGCGTCAAGGAGTTCTCCCATCCCTCCTCCACAAAAACCCGTCCCCTGAGAAGCACATGTATGGCATTTCGCCCCCACACTTCCCCTCTCATCCTGCCTACGCTGCAATCCTGGCACTAACTCACCTCTGGACTTGAAGCATGCTATTGTGGTGACACAAAATGCGTAAACTGCAGAGGGTCACTTACTGGTTGCTGCATGTATGTATGTGTATGAATATGTGCCCTGGGGCACAGCTAGTTTGGATTTACCATTCCTGCTTTTCCCTGATGTTCAAGGAATGTGAATTACTCCACAGATTCAGAAGGGTCTCTACACATGACCTCCAACACAAGGAGGCAGAGCCGATGAAATTGACTAATCCTCCCTTTCCTTTTTTCTTTTTCATTAAAAAGAGATTTTAAGTGTGAAAGTATTGTTTTTTTTTTGCCTCAAATGCAGTGGATTTTCACAGATATTCAAGTCAGCTGGATTTTTTAAAGGTGGGAGGCACAGCAAGGAAATTAACTTTAAAGAAAAATAAAACACAAGTAACTAAAACGTGCATTTCTTGGCTATTAGAAAAATAAAACACAAGTAACTAAAACGTGTGTTTATTGGGTTTTTTTTATTTTTTTTTTTTTTTTAACTTTTTTAGTTATTTATATAATTAAATAGTAGAACAAAGATTGATGTTGTTAGTTATTATTTGATCTTGTTTGTGTTTGGATAATTATTTGTTGAGTTGTAGTGTACTTTAACTGTGTTGTATGTGTGTTGTTTGTGATGTTTTTATTTGTTTTTTTGATTTGATATTTTTAATTTGGAATTTTGCGGACTAAAATTTTTTGCTGTTTCTAAAAACTGATCAATTGATCAAAAAGAGTGTCGAATTTATAAATAAGATTTTCGATATGGCCATACATACAGTAATTTTAAACATCTCAAAGGCAGAATTATAAATATAATTACCACAATGGCCATACATACAGTAATTTTAAACATGCTTATTATTCTAATAATGGCTTTAAACGAACGAAAAGAACTCATAACATGCCAACTTCAAAAGCAACAGACCGAAAAAAGTTGTACAGATTGATCTTTTTATTCAAGTACAGCATATATTTGTTTTCACGTTGCATGTTTTAGTCCATTTCTCAAAGAATCGATACAAGTACACTTCTAGAACAGTCATTGCCTCGTAAGATTGCCAGCCACTTTGCACTCTCATAGATTATCATAAAAGAGAGAAAATAAATTATGAGGCTTGTTTCAAAGTGCTTGTGCGGGCTTATTTTGTCTCTGGAAAGATTTAGTGAAGCACTTTGGCTTGTTGCATCCCTTTTCCCTCAAATATGTGATTTATATTTATTTTTTTATTTTTGTTAGACTTATATAAAGCATGACATTACCTAAAATATCAAGTAAACTAAAATTAATATATTAAATTGATTAATTAATAAGGAACAAAATGTCACTATCCTAAATAACTACACCTGTCCCACAACAATATTTATCCATCTCGAGAAAATTTCCAACAACAACAACAAAAAAATAATAATAATAATAATAAAATAAATCAAGAATTCAAAGATCAAGGGGTGATTATAAATGAATCAGTAAAGGTTCTTACAAAATGCAAAAGAAGTACAAAGAATAATTACATATAACCTCTCACATCCTCAGTAATTCATTATGCTAATGTAGCAAAACAAAAGTCAATAGGTCTTCAGACGAGCAAAGACAGTGCATATGTATTCAGACGTGTTAACAGATATCACTCTGCTCTTTCCCATAGTTGCATCTCAGAGAAGAATCCCTCACAAAGCCCATAGGCATGATCCAAGGTAAGTGGGATGGCTTGGACTTCCTCTTTAATTTCCCAAGGGTGCTGATGCTGGTGAACCTGATCTGTGAACATTCCCTCGTAATATTGCGGGTGGACCTGTACTTGCTGGTGGTGCTGTTGGTGAAAGTCCTCCATGTTGCATCCCATCATGCCGTTCGCCTCTAGGTAAGCACAAGCCTGTTCATCCTCATTGCTGTAGCCAGGCCCATGCTGGTTCTGTGAAGATAGCTCCATCTCGCATCCCAGCGAGCTCAGCGCTGTGTTGATATCCAAATCCTCAAACGTGCTGTCATTCCCACTTAGCACATCGTCAAAAACAGACGCCAGGTCAAAATCTCCTCTCAGTACGTCTGAAGTTTTGATGTCGGTGGTTAACAGAGGGCTCTTGGAGACTCTGGCCAGCTTGCTGCCTCGTTTGGGGAAGACTTGCTTGCGTTTGTTTCCTGGGACAGGTCCTTGGAAGTGGCCCATTCCCATTTGTTGGCTGGTCTGGTTGCACTGAGAGCCGTACGAGGAGCTGGGAGAGGATAACATTTTGCTCTGTCTTTGGGTATTGAAGTTTGTGGCAGGCGTTCGCCGCCGTTTGAAAACGCCATTGACAAACATGTCAGCGTACTGCGGGTCGATTTGCCAAAAGCCTCCTTTTCCTGGCTCGTCTTTCTGCCTGGGCACTTTCATGAAGCACTTGTTCAGGGACAAGTTATGGCGGATTGAATTCTGATAGAAAAGGAGAAAAATCAGTTTATTTGAGAGTTAAGAACAAGAATAGCAGGTTTTTGATATTTATATTTTAATTGTAAAAATTGTTAGGCAAATTTAATTGAGCTGTTTGAATGTAGAGCCAACATTATGGTTATTTATTTTTTTTTTTTTAGAGTTTTAGACTTCCAGTGACAGAAGAAGACTGCACACATAAAGCTTCCTATAAAATCCCACTGTGCAACAGGTAGAGGTGTCCTATTTCACTGGCTCACTGTGTGTGTGACAGAGACAAATGGGGGAGGGGAATGTTGCGTGTACAGGAGTAGATATGTGGTGAATAAGGCTGAGGATCCTAGATTCACATGATCAGTGGCTCCCTCATTATGGAAGGAGGCCTCAGGAAACCTAGTGCTCTTGGGTATAGTGGTCTCAGCTTCCATCATCAGTCACCCTAGCTTAAGTATGCTGTAGATGAGTGCACAGGTCTGTTTAGGTATAGCTCTGTATTGACAGACCATGGTTGACCAACACCTGTTAATAGTGTCAGTTTGATTCACAAATGAATAGCTCTTATGAATTGGTCTTTTTGGGTGAATTAGAAACATGTGTGGTCCGATTACCAAACAAATGACTGAAACAGTTCTTTTTAGTGAAAATCAGAAATATACAGATCTACAAGTGTAGTGTGAGTGCAGAACTATTGACTCTTATGAACCGGTTCTTTTCAGTGAATCAGAACCATACAGATATACAAATAAAGAAAGAGTCACAAACGAATGACTCCTAGGAGACAGTTCTATTATAGTGAATCAGAAACATACAGAGAAACAAATGTAGTCTTGTAGGACACAAGTGTAGCAGTCTTTTGAGCCGTTTTTTAATTAATCAAAAACCTTGAAAATGAATGAATTGAACCATATGTTATTATTTTTTGTTGATTGATTCAAAAAAGTTTAAAAAGTAAACACTTATTATAAGAGGTGCATAACTGTTATATCTGGTCTGAAAATTGATATTGAAAATTAAAATCAGAAAAAAATAAATCTTATTTAGCAAGAGACTGAATAAGCTAGTTTTAATCAAAAGAATCGTATTTCTGTTTTCCCCACTAAAATAGTAAAATAATCATAAATAGGACCATTAAGAAACCTGAATGGTTAGGAATAATCTTATATGCACCTGTTGGTGGTCGGTGCACCTGTTGCACACACACACACACACACACACACACACACACACACACACACACACACAAAGTAAATAATTTTTTTTTCTCTCTACTTTAAAAATCTAAAGATACGGAACCATTAAAAAAAACTTTAAGTGATTCTCAAAGATAAATAAATGATCGGTGAAGATACCTGCCAACTTGGCTCCGCGTATCTATAGTAGCAGAAATTCTCCGTGATCCAGCTGTATATGGCTGACAGAGTGATTTTGGTTTTGTTGCTAGCTTGCATTGCCATGCAAATCAGAGTGGCATATGAATAGGGTGGCTTCACATAGCGGTTTGTTTTATAGTCTAATTCCTCAGACGCATTTGTTGGCGCCGTTATGTAGAGTCCCGCTTGCTGGTGCGCGTATGAATTCGCCAAACTGCTGCAGGACGTTGTGGGATTCCCAGGTGTTTGAGGCATCCCTGCGGCGGCAGTATCTCCAGCAGGTGGGCTGGAGGGCGAGTCGGTGCCCCCCAACTGGTTTTGGTGGTAGAAGAAGTGTTGCGGATGGCAGCCGGAGCTGGGAGTCCGCTCAGGATTGGCACTGAGGATGGAGAAGTTCTGCAGCCAGTGCAGGCTGGTGAGACTGTCGTCAAAGTGAACAGAGCCGCTGACATTGTCCTGATCCTCCGGATGAAGCATCATCCATCTCTCTTTGAACTTATTCGCTATCTCTGGACTCATTAACACTGGCATCGTGAGCACGTTTTTGAAGATACAGATCTGTAAAGCAGACAGCGTTGCTTGAAATTTCAAAAATAACGGTTGATAACAATTTAACAGCAAAAAGTGTATTTTATAAGCGTATAATCCACCACAAGGTTAGGCAAATGAAATCCCTCGAATTAATGCCTACCTGAGAAATGAAAACACAAGACCTCGTCGGTAACGGTGAATTTGTCTCAGTCCGTTAACGTTAGATTGAGCAGCCGGTTCGCCTCAGTGCAACAAGTGCAGCAGATAAACGTGCGCGTCCACAAACTCAGACATGTCCTGATATCTGCTGCGTAAAAGTATCATTCCAATCCTATCTTCAAGTAAGCCATGTAGAAACACATTTACTATTTCGCAGGCGAGTGTACACGAGAGAAATGAGATATAGGCTTTGCACTCCGCCGTTTTGCCTGTTTCTTAATAGCCCTTTAAATGTTGACGCTCTCTGATTGGCTGAGAGCTCCAGAGTTGAACATGTCATTGTCCCTCACGAAGAGTGTACTCAACCACACATCCGCGTGAAATGTGACAGGTGCTCATTTTCTTGCAATTATAGTAATGTATTAAATGATTTATTATATTTTAAACCTGGGGAATTGACACACATTACTCGATTCAAATGCAGCCTGTAAACTGATACATTAATGTTTCTGCGTTTTATCTATTATTATTATCATCAGCAGCATCGTTATCATTTTTAAAATTATTTTACCAGTTTTCCTTTTAACTTTGCTACATGCCAGGAGTGAGGCGTTAGAAAGTCGTTGGTATAAACTATGCGCGCGCGCCAAGAGTTTAGAAAAGGCGCACAAATGAAAATAGTGACGTGCATGTCGTGCAATAAAAGAAGCGCGCCACTCATCCCGCCCGAGGAGACCTCTCTGCCTCTTCAAACGCAGTGGTGGCTTACACACCAAACTGTCAAACATACAGCCGTTAGGCTGAGTAAACCCACTAAAAATTAGTCTCTGTATTTGAGTTCAAATATTTTAGCCGTCTGACTAAAGTTGAGCCTATTTCTAAAGTGAACACACTGCCACCATCTGGCTAAATATGGTCTCTACACTAAGCGCAGCTGACTATATGTGCATTATATAAAGTCTATGGATAATTATGATGAGGATTTTAAAAATGTTTTGTGAAAGAAGTCTAACCAAGATGCCATTTATTTAAAAATACAGCAAAACAGAAATATTGTCAAATATTACAATGTAAAAAAAAAAAAAAAGGGAAACCGAAATTTATTTATAGTAATATTAAGCAGCCATTACTCATCTTCAGTATCTTGTTGCTTCAGAAATCATTCTAACATGCTAATTTGACGCGCAATTATTATCAATGACGAAAACAGCTTTACTTAATATTTTTGTGGATTCTTTGATGGACACAAAGTTCAATGACCAGCATTTTAACGTCATCTAGTTAGTATTATTAGTAATTAGGCATTGCTTCATTTCTAGATTTCTTTAAGGTAGCTACTGGAATAAGGGTTAATGCTGGAATAGCAGGATCATTAATAACTATAATGTTATGCAATTTATGCCTTAAAATAAATAACCACAGTGACTCATATTTGTGCACAACACTTTATGATAAAACGATTTGACTACATACAAACATACATAACTTTTAAAGGTGCCTGACATAGATAAGCAGCAGTGAATTCACTAAAAAGCATCAGATATGTGACTGTAAATCATGGCAGATCCCTCTATAAACTACTCATTAAAGCTTCAAGAAGTGCTACAGCTTCTCACTTTGTCTGTTTCGACGGGAGGACGAAGGGACAGCCACACAGTACTATAAGGCACAAAACAAATATATAAGATACAGACGTAGATGACTACATCAACAGGATAACTGATTATACTATGCGTCCGTATCACACTGCAATCTGATGCATTTAGTGTTCATTTGCTGATTATTAAAAAAAAAAAAAACGGTACAAAGTCATAAATCACCATGAAGCTGCATTCTTCAAAGAGACTGAGCATCCATTACAAGAATTTGAGTCATTCAAAATTTCTGAACTCTCAAAGCAAAAGCTATGACCGTCTTATGAATGACAATTTGTTTTTGTTGAAAGGTTTTTTGTGTTTCTATTACACTGTGAAATGTCTTGCACTCTACACGGCTTTGATTGTGGTACTCAAGAAGTAATAGTCTTAATCGAGACAGGGTAGCATTCATGAGCAAGTTTACTGGAATGGGAATAAGTCTGATTTGAAACAGCGGGTTGATGAAACTGGCACAGCAGGGGGTGTTTACGAAGGGAGCCGCTCATCTTCCATGCGCAGGGTGCTGGGGAGGCAGAGCAGGGGCTGACTGGAGCTGCTGGTGCTCTGACTCTTCAGGCTTTCTATGGACTCTGATGAACCTGAGGAAAGGTGAGAATGGAGGAGAATATTCACTTCAGGTTTAATTAATTTTTCTCATGATCTTATGGGGCTTTTGCAGATCAGTTGGGATTACATATGAATTTTCTTTAATTACAACAGTTTTAAAATGCTGGACCAGATTGTGAAGTATCTATCATGGACAGACAGTCTGAAAAGGTGTGTCCAAACTTTTGGTAATGTAATGTGTTTGCATGTGACTTATAAATAACTCATGAACTGACTCTTACAAAGAGACTGGTAGAAAAATAGAAAACCAGTAATAAGAAAGAAATATTCATGACATTGGTGACCTACCAGAGTCAACATTCCTCTACAGCAGTGGACCATGACTCAGACGCTATGTGTGTTAAGAGCAAGCCGAGTTAGAGTAAGAAAGAGAGAGGATTAGGAGACAGCACAGCATTAGACATGCATTACACACACACAACCAGCATGGAAGTCCATCTTTGCCACATAAGGGGGGGAAATATCATGCTTTGGCATATCATAAATCAAAATTATGACATAGTAAATCATATTTCTGAAAGTTGAAATTGAGATAAAAGTAAATTTTTTGTCATATTGACCTAGTATTTTATACATTTGACTTATAATAATGACTTAATATCTCATAATTAGGACTGTTTATGTTATAATTATGATTTAACAAAGCTTTATAATTTTTTTTTTGTTCTTATGTGATGAAAATGGACTACAATACAATTTTTGAAATTTAACATCTGATTTAATTACTAGTTACATTTGAATACTATAATAAACTTTTCATTTCTTATTCAAAATGTAAATGCTGTGTACTGTGTTAATAAATTATATTTAATTACTAAACTTACTTTTTAATAAAATAAAATATAACATTTAATCCAATCACATTTGTAGATGAAACATATTTTCAAAGAATTTGATTTAGAATAAAATTAGCTAATAGAATTATACAATTTCAGATTTCATGATTTTACATCAAGAATCATAAAATTATCAGAGAACATATTTACACCCCTATTAAAAACGTCTTGATGTACTTGAGATTTTTTCTTTCTAGTGTATAGATGGCATATAAAATATGAAACAGAAAAACACTTTTAAAGACTGAAAAAAAAGTATTTAAACAGAAGCTTTACTTGGTAGAAATTGCTGAGCAAGGAAGCAGCAATAACAGAGAAGGTTTACACAGCGCAGCATCAGTTCTGCCAAACATGCTGAAAAATTTGCTTGCTCCAACTTTGCTCTTTTTTGCATTTTCTCAAAGTCAACAGTACAAAGGTTTATCAGGGCATAAAAGACACCCCACCCTCAAAAAAGGACTCAAAGGAACTATTCCTACATAAGGAGTTTTGGCAGACTTCATGGGGGTGTCAGGACTGAGGGGTACTGACTCACCAGGCAGGGCCAGGTCTGCCGAGGGGTCACTTTCTGTCCGGCTCAGGCTGCTGCGCTCGCTGTGGCAGTCCTGTAGGATTTCACTCACAGACACACCCAGGGATCTGCTCTCTGAACCTGCCAACATGACATGATTAACATGGTTTGTTCTTCATCACTGGTACTGACACACCACCAAAGCCTGAGAAGATGGCAAGCCAGTCAGAATGTTCATTTTATATACATATATCAAATAGTTTATATATTACATAATACCTTTTTTTTTAACTGCTGCTGCCATATTATTTGCAACACTGACATGAAATGCTTAATTTTAATGCTGATTTGCACATCAAGTTTGCTAACCTGAATTTGGGAAGCCAGGTTTGGTGGACCCACCCTCTACTGTGGCCTGTTGGGAAATAAACTAGAATGAGCCGGGGGGGTTTTTACAGGTTGTGGGAAATGATAAGCAGACACAACAGTGTAGGTTGTTTGTTAGTTTGCATTTCTTTATCAGTCGCATGCAACCAGGTAAAACCCACAGATCTAGGCAAACTAACAGAGAGTTACAGAGTCAGCTCATCCATGCCATGAGTCACACACAAACATAACGAATGTTTCCAAGAAAAACATTTGTGCAGAAACTATTGTACAATATTATTTATACCACAGGCACTTAGGAGTTCCTGCTTGCCTTTAAGTGCACTGTTAAAAGAAAGCCATCTGCTGGGTTACACTTTATTTCAAGGTGACGCTGTTATAGTGTAATTACACAGTACTGTGTAATATTAATGAACTGTTACTACTAAATTACATACTAAAGGGCATAATGGAGTAAAAATCTGCAAGAAATTGGACCTCAAGAGGCCAGAGTTCAGAACCTCTTCTATAAGGTTAAAGTTTGGTTTAGGGTTAGTTGCTTGTAATTATGTATGATATACTGTACTATACTATACTATACTGTTATTACTACATAAGTACACGTAGCATATAACTACATCACCTTAAAATAAAGTGTTACCATTTATTGGCTTGTCAGAGGGAAGTACAGGGAAGGACTTGATAGTGGCTGACCTCAGTGGGACTGAGACTACAGGACAGAACAGACTGAGGCTGGGCATCAGAGAGCTCCGACATCCTCTCCTCATCTTCCTCCTCCTGTATTGGGGATGAGGGAGAACGTGTAGACCTGGAAACATGACACATATCACTGGAAAAAGAAAAACATTATTTGAGCATTTTCAGAGTTAGTATTTTCACAATACGGACTTACCCATCTGGTGACTTGCTACCTTTGCCCTTCATTGATGTGGTATCTGCGTTCTGCTGCCGTCCAGTCAGGTTAAGGGGATCCCCCATCTCCCCAGAAAACTGGATCTCCTCATAGAGAGGTGCTGATGGGATTGAAGGGGACACTGGTTGCACCCCATTCAGGGCTTCCAGCAGTGAGATGGGCTCATAGCCAGGAGGGATGTTGTCGGCATTCTGAGATTCAAGAGGAAAAAAAAGTGTGTTGTTAGTAAACTTCTGACTTATTGCCATGTAGAATCTTATATTTTGAAAGTTATGTTGTTTGACATACAAAAGCATTTTCAAACAGAAAACTGTTATTTTAAACTGTAATAATATATTTTTTAGAATATTAATGTTTTTACTGTAAAAAAAAATTGTAAAAAATAAATTTATTAAAAAGATATTTGCCCAACATATTGGATGTTTGAAATGAGGAGTTTATGCACCACAGAAAACCTGAAATACCATTCATAACTGTACTGGAGTCAAATGCGAAGCATGATTGCACTGGACAAAATCAATACTACTGTAGCAACACAGTGGAAAAGGATCCATGATGTATTAATAGATTAGAGTAGAGGATAAAACATCAATTTTACCGAATGCTCAGTATGGTCAGAGCTCTGGGAAAGCACTGGGCTAAAGGAAACTGGTGAGAGAGTGGCAGCTGTTTTCTTCCTCACGGCTCGAATCTGGAGCAGGGCTCTGAAAGCTGGGACAGCGAAAGGAGAAAGAAAGGTCAGCTGGGGAAAAAGGATACAAGTGCACTGTGCATAAACAAACACAGGTGCTGCATCCTCACACTGCAGATTAAAAGTTACCAAATTCATTTAGCTACAAAGTAGGAGGTAAATATTTGCACAACTGGTCTTACTGTCGAAGCAAAATCAGTGTACATTCTCTCAGTGAAGAAGATCTATAGGGCAGAAACTCTTTACACAAGTACAAAAAAGCCTGGCCAACTAAATTGCAGTCCTGTCATATATAGTTTCTTATTAGCATGTTTCTCCTTCAAGAAATGAAAAATTGCTAAAAAAAAAAATTACCCTCAGGCCACCCAAGAATTGATTTGGAGAAATTTAGCATTACACCGCTTGCTCACTAATGAATCCTCTGTCTGCAGTGAATGGGTGCCGTCAGAATAAGAGTTTATACAGCTGATAAGAATGTCACAAGTAATTGACATATCTCCAGTCCATCAATTAATGCCTTGTTTAATATCATTAAGATTCTGGCCAAAATACCAGTCCATAATCCATAAAAACGCAGAAAAATCACTTCCTTGTTGCTCCCTCTCATATCAAAATCCACCAATTTATTACAAACTCTTATTCTGGCAGCACTTATTCACTGCAAAGGATCTATTGATAAGCAAGTGATGTGATGCTAAATTTCTCCAAGTCAGTTCCAATGAACAAACAAACTCTTCTAAATTTCAGTTCATTTTCAGCTAATTTTCATTTTTGGTTTAACTATTCCTTTAAATTACACAGCAAGGAAATGTATTATTTTCAGAAATATTTCTCAGGAAAAAAAAAAAAAAAAAAACTTCAAACATGTTTTGTAACACAAATCATTATTACATGACACCCCCAGCAGATGGCACTATTCTTCAACAGTCACCTGGTCTGCACTGCATAAGTGATCAATGATGCACTAGTGACTATTCATCACTAAGAACAATAAAAAGGGTAATAAAAGCACAATGGTAAATCAGTACATATTGGATTACAAAAAATCATCACTCAGCCTTTTATCTTTATGGCCATACCCACTTTAAAGGTTCGGCTCATTTAGCGGAACAAATCTGAATAATAATGGAGGAACAATACGGGAAGCTCAGGCGTTGATTAATGAGTACTTACGCAGTCTGCAGATAGGGCAGTTGTTGGCCTGGTAACGCAGTGTGTCAGCACAGGCATTGCACAGACACAGGTGCCTGCAAGGGAGAATGAGTGTGTCACGCAGGTCTGATAAACAAACCACACACTCGCTGCTGTTGTCACTGTTCTCATCCTCTGTGGACTGGAGAGAGAAGACAAAACAAAACGCTGTAAAATAGTACATGAAATCAAAGACAGAAAAAGGCAGGATAGATATTGTGTTACTAGTTGGGCATGTCACATCTCACCTGCCCTAAATTCTCTGGTGTAGAGACATGATTTACCTTTGTCTCCTGATTGTTCCGGTTTTCAATGCCGTAAATCTCCTGCAGCAGATAGCTCACACGGTCCACCTAAAGGATGAGCATGCGATACGTAAATGTGGATTACTGGCATGGGAAACATCACAGCACAGATCAAAATGCTCATTATCTTTTCATGAAGTGGCATGGCCTGATTACTGCTTCCACACATGTGGAGTGGATAAGTGTGCAAGAGTGTGAACAGATCAAAGCGTTCAATCTGTCTGTTTAATGAGGGATCCAATTAAGAATCACAATCATACAGCCACAATCACAGATACACCGAAAAATTAGATTGTTCTGTTGCTTCAAAGCACAAATATCAGACCCTTACATTTAATAATGAGCCACAAAAATACTTACAATTTGCTTCTGTTTTAAAGGCTTCACTGAGAAACTGCCATCAACATGCTGTAAGGCAATATATATATAGTATTAAATAATATTATAAAACAACCTAATGAGCTGGTAAAGAAAGAGTTTGAGAAAAGTCTGAAAATATGAGAGATCAGATGCACACTTGGAAAAAGGCCAGTGAAGAAATCTCTGCGTATTTCCATTCTTGACAATAGCACTGCTTGGAAAAATCCTGTTTAATTTCTCCTCTACTCCTTAAAGGCAACATTTAACATCATAATTATATCAGAAAAGTGATTAGAATTGAATTAAAGCTTTTTTAAAATATGTTAAAAGCAGTACTTTACAGTTCCTAAATCAATGAAAACAGATCAATGCATTACTTTTAAACATCTCTTGATATATTAGTCTGATTATGCTGTGTTAATAAAAATGTATGATGCTCTTCATGATGCTTTCTGTGGGAACTTTTGTTCTATGTAATAAGGCTAAATTATGTTAATTCTGTCTACTTTCATTTTCTACATTGGCTGCAAAACAGTTTTCAGGGGTGGGGGGGTTCAATGTTTTTGACCATGACTTCTAAGAGCCTGAAAAATCACAATTTTAAAACCTCAAACCTACATTTCAGGTTTTCCACGATCATGTGAACCATGAATCGCAAACTATCCTGACTCTATAAAATCCTGCCTGGTTAATGACTTACTCGATGTTATTCAGTGTTACAAAACATGACCGAATACTTGCAAACTTTCAGCTGACATTCTTGAGCGGAAAACTAATCACAAGGAATACAAACCCTTTCAAAAGCTGCCAAGAGAACATGTGCATGCCCGGTGACGTCTGTAACAGAAAACGCAGTGTGTTGTGAGACAACAGTATGTAATGCTATTACATAATTCTAACCAATTATATTTTTTATAATGCAAATTTTTCACCAACCATCTCCATCATCCACTATTGCTTGGACCACCAAAGGGAAAACGCCTTTGTCCAGATCAAAATTCAGCTAAAATATTACAGAAATATTTCAATGTTTATTTCTAAAAATACACGACACCTAACTATTTACAGTTGTTTTTTTAAAAACATTATTCTTCACAGCACAAAGGCATTGATGAGACGATGCAAATGAGCCTCTAAGCATCTACAGAAATGTAATCTTAGAAAATCACACCTCTTCAGGTTTCCATTTGGTGAAATCAATCTTGAAGGACGGCAGAGAAAATTGCTGATTTATCCCTCTCTTATAATGGACCGTCTCAGACACCAATGAAGGGCTCTTGGGGCTGTATCTTTAAAAAGAAAATTGTAGTGATTATCACCAACACATCACATCTCAGCATACCTGAGGATGTCAATTACTAATAATGTTCATTAAAACACAGTGACCTATGTAAAAGGGCTTAATTTTTATATCTGTTTTTAGACCAAAGGCCCAAAGAAAGAGTTAAGTTGCCAGGAGAGATGTTGTCTAGATGCCAGTGGGTTATGTTTCTTTGGACTCACATGGCGCAAGTGAGGCTATCAATCACAAGAAACTTCTAATTATCATCCAATCCTTTTTCTCTAAAAGAAATTAACTTAGTTACAAAAGCGTACACCACAAGCAGAGTGATTTAGCATCATTCAACTCCAGAAATTTAATCCAATTTACTACTCAGTAGAAACTTACATTGCCATCCCATTGGCAAACTCCTCAAAGGCCTGACAGTATAATGTAATAGCCACTCTGGCATCAGTATCAAAGCAGAATTCAACACTGTACAGAACCCTGGGATCTTCTGTATCCTCCAGTGTGCTGTCAGAATCATCCTTATACCTGCAAAATATGTAAAAACAAATGTTGGTTGTCAAACCTCCACACACTTCTTTCTTATTCCAGCGTATGTTCCACATCGTGTTACCATCAGCAGCCATTCAAGCCATAACAATATTCACAATATACCTGACAAGTCGTAAAGTATCCTTCCTGATGTTCACCAGACTCCTCAGCGTCTTCACAGGCTCATTCGGTGCTGGGGTCACATAGGGGAACTGTGGAAAATAGGACCAAAACGTATGTGTGAGAATGACAGAGTGTCAAACTCGTAAAGTTTTGAGGTTGTTTCATTTGGTCACCTGCACAGGTCTGTTGCCTAAGAAATTCAGATCCATATTTTCTCCAAAAAGATATCCCTCTGGATGGGGTGTGTCAAACTTTTCTCCTCCCATGAAAAAATGGCTGGTGAAATAATTTCCTGCAGTAAAAACGTTAGATAGATTATTATCTGGGATGAATGTGGTCATTAGACAAAGTCAACACAGGATGTTGTTTTAACTCATACATGAGGACATCAAATTAGTATATCTTTTCTGCACCTCTATCTATATATTCTATAGCTTTACTAAGATATATTTTCTTTTCTAAGTCACTGCCAAAGTAAATTTAAAAAGCAGAAGCATGAGACATTTTCTTTTTTGAATAATTTTTTTTTTTTTTAGGGGAAGTTAAAAAAATTAAATGTTATGTTACATTAGTTGAGTAAAAAATGGTATGGTTGAAATGTACATTAGACTTCGTAATGAGGCTAACGTTTGTCAACACTTTACTTAAATGACATTTTACCTGATTTGGGGGGATATCTGTACGCCGAATTGGCTTGAATATCGATGTCTTCAACTCCAGCAATCCTCCTGCTCAGTATTGAACCCATGATTACGTGTAAATGGCTGCTGGAGACCGATATATGTGGCTAAAGGAAGATTTGTTTGTACAGTTAACGTTAGCTGGATACGGTTTGCTTCCTCCGCTATGGATACATTCCCATCTCTCGCGACAAAAAAGAACTGCGAACAAAAATAATCCACTTTTGTATCTACGTTTTAGCTCATCCAAAAAAGTGACTTATGTAAAATTAGTTAACTCGCGAGAAGACGCCAAATAAACGACGTTTAATCGGTAAAAAAAAATAACAACAAAAACAAGACTATTGGAAAAGACTCTCTTCTGAGGAACCCATACTCTCGCGAGATGGGATTTTCTGAGAGCAAAGGATATTGGGATATGTTGTTCCTGTCTACTTTCCGTCGGGGTCTCAGCTGAATTAAACCACACACCATAAAAAGCTTAAAAGAAACATTAATTTCGACACTAAATGCTTTTTAATCAATTATCATGGACATAAAATGAGTTATGTATATGATTCACAAGATGAATAAATGATGATGAAAATGATAATTTAAGCTATTTTCTAAAATCTTATTTTATAACACACAAACTAATATCATATATGGATCGGTACGATGAAATAATTATATATACTCTATATTGTTATTGTTACGAATACTGTTATTCCATATTTGTGTTTAAGACGTGATGCTTTTTTGTAGTCAAAGCATATTTCACCAAGCACAGTCACGCACTGTTATTAAAAGTAAAAGCAACGTCATGTATAAGTTGTCGTCATATGCTTACCATTATCACTACAAAGGACTGCGCCAAAGTACATCAGGGGGTCTTCTGTTAAGATGCTAGTGATTTTTAATTGGCGTTGGAAGATTTGTTTACCATATTTGGGAAGGTAGTGGCATAGCTCGAATGGGAATTGGACAGGAACGACCGTCATTCATAAATTCTGCCTCCCTAGACCCTAACAAACAAAGCGTTGCATGGCGGGATATGTAGTTTCGGCGTTTAAAGAGCAACTTAAACACACACTCTTATCCTTGTCGCGTAGTTTATATCTCCCTTTTCTTTCTTTAGAATTGGATATTGTCAAATTGTATAAGCAAAATCGTCAGCATCGGTCTGGAGCGCTTCAACATATACATCCAGCTAATGCAGTGTCATCAGAAACACAACAAACGTGGAATCCCGACGCATACAATTCCCATGACCTCCGCTCCGCTCTGATTGGCTGCATCATGCTGTCAATCATCTGGCGCTCGTTACACCAGCGCTCCTACAGTAAATATTTGTGTTTGTTCAACCGGCTGTAATGGTGGACGACTGAAAGAGAGAAGCGGAGAGACTAAATCTCAAAATTCCAGTCCCGGGTAAAACACTATTGTTCGTGGCGTGGAAAGAAACACCAGCGAATATGGATGAACTCAAACATCAAGTTATGATAAACCAGTTCGTCCTGACAGCTGGATGTGCCGCAGACCAAGCGAAACAGCTTTTGCAAGCGGCACATTGGCAGTTTGAGGTAAGCGCAATGGAGAGCACACTATATGCATGCCTACGCTAGTGCATTGTTTATGTGATGCATTGCATTCTCTGTCTGTCGCGTGTCTGGTTGCCATTGCTTAATAATGAATAATAACAAAGACCGAAACGTTTTAGTGTCCCCTTCTTGTGCATTTAAAATCTATTAATGCCGTCTGCATGTGCATTATTTTGGAATAAAACGGCACGCAAATGCATCTCTATAGTATAACAATTGCGAAAAGATCATCAGAGACAGGCTACTATCCAATTAGAGATTATTCCAGATTAAATACTATAATCCTTCCCCATGCCACACTGTACTAGCTTCCCATGCTATTATACAACGATAATGACCGCTGACAGATTACACTCCTGCAGAGCTCAACACTGATACAATGTTGTGCTTTCATTTTTCATTTTTCATTTAGATCAGCCTAAATCCTGCAGCCATTCTCAGCTCTCAAAAATAAGTGAAACTCCGACAGTTTTTCAGTCTAGCGAGGTATAAATATGTTTGAATATTATTAATATATAGCATGTGAGGTAATGCTGTGTTATGATCTCTCACTCACAGACAGCCCTTAGTGCCTTCTTTCAAGAGACAAATATCCCTTACGGTCACCATCATCAAATGGTGAGTATGAAAGCCGTAATTTCTGTTTATAAATGTTTATTAAATGTAACTTTTTTTTCTATTACATGTGTGTGTTATGTGACTATGCGTGCTCCGTTTACATCGTGGCTGAAACAATAACAATGTAAAGCAGTAGCCGTAGTGTCGGCCATGTTGCGGAGAGACGGGGCTTCCAGAAATAAACACACACACACACACACATGTAAAGCTGTAGCCGTAGTGTCTGTAGTGTGCCGAGGTAGGCAGTATTTCATTGTTGCAGTATAAATAAAAAGAAATAATGGCCGCAAGGTTAAAGTATCACGAATGTGGGTTACCACTGGTCAAGCAATAAGCTAGTCTCTTC
This sequence comes from Cyprinus carpio, assembly GCF_018340385.1. Taxonomy (NCBI): domain Eukaryota; kingdom Metazoa; phylum Chordata; class Actinopteri; order Cypriniformes; family Cyprinidae; genus Cyprinus; species Cyprinus carpio. Next base: position 11,175,738 of record NC_056608.1, read on the forward strand.
TTGAACATGTAATAATTCCTTTATGAAAAAGAGGTACACGGTATGTGCATAATGATGATGGAGTTCTGGAATATCCCACTGTCACTTGTTTTCCACTTTTATGAAAAACCTGGGCATATCCGTAACACTTTACAATAAGATCCCATTAGTTCATTTTAATTAATGGAAAACTATAACTAACAATTTGCAATTGATTTGTTACAATATTTAGTAATCTTTGTTAGCATTACTTAATAAATACAACTGTTCATTGTTAGTTCATGTTAGCTCAGGTCCAGTAAATAATGTAAATACACACAACTTTTGATTTTAATGATGTATAAGTAAATGTTGAAATTAACATTAATTTGTAAAATTCATAAATGCTTGTTGTTATGTTATGCTTTAGTTTTCTTTAATTCTTTTTCATTAATTTGTGTAAACTATTAAAATTGTGTTATTCAGACTTAAAAAAAAAAGTCATGAACATTTTGGAAGTGATGGAAATTTCTATAGTGAAGAGTTTTTACAGTTATTATTTGCTAATATATTTAATCTCGTAGATAATGCTGTTGTGAATTGTGGGTGATTTATTCTTTGGAGTCAGTTATTTTCAATGAGTCTGTAAAACATTCATTAGTGAATCTGTCTGAAACCAAAATAATTTTAAAAAATTCAAAGCTAATCATATATGTCTAGAAAAATGTCAAAACAGTAGGAATTTATTTATTTATTATTATTATTTGTTTATTATTATTTATTTTTTTATGCTTATTGTGTCAGTTTAGAATTATTATTATTTATTTTTTTTTGTTAAGTCATTTGATATTGATGTTGATAAAATGTTTGTGTCTGTTTGAGGTTTATTGATGTGAGTATATGGGCCATAAATGGTTTTGCCGAAGCAAAAAAGTATCTACAGATAATTGTTCATCGCTGAACACAGGATAGTTTGCCCACTGCATCACAGTTTAAATAGATCCAGGTGAAAGCACAAGAAGCAGAGGTGTGATTGTGTTGCATGCATAGCTGCCAACACTTACTAATGTTATTAGTTATGCAGTCCTAATTGAGTTTGCACTACAATTTCCCCTGCACTAGCACATTTATTCTGATTGACAGTGAAGTCATACGTGCATGAAAAAATCAGCAGACTAGTGTGCTTACTTCATTGGTTTAGTGTACAATTTTGTTTGGAGGGTTCCTGATGAAACAGATTTCAGAATCTGTTGGCTGTTGGAAAAGAATAACTGATGGTGACTGTAATCTTTGATCATAAAATCATTTACTCAGCATGAGAATTTTTATTTTTGGGTGAACTGTTCCTTTATAATTTATTTTTAAAGCACAACATCACAGTCATAATTAAAGGCCTCCCTGGAGCTTAACATCTTTATGAGCTGGCGTTCATTTTACTATTAAAGGTATATTAATAGGAAATAATTGTTGTGAACGGGCATATCATTAAGGATTGAGATCATGCTTTAACAGAAATTTGGGTATCACACAGAAAAGGCTCTTTCCAACTTGATTATGAATTTTATAATGAAATCTAGGTTCTGAAACTGAAAAAAAAATTAATGCACACTAAAATTGCTCACCTTCAGTTTAGTTAGAAAGTAAGACAAAAAAAGGATGCATATTCTGGATTTTGTCCTTTCAGATAAATACATGTATTGCTTATAGTGACAGAATACACTCTGGACACATGCAAATCAAGACAACAATTATACTTTGTCCATTCAATATTGAATTATTGGCTATTATATTACAGTAGTTTTTATAAAAAAGGTGTGATTTTAGTCTAATTTAGTAAAAAATCATTAGACATCATACTTAATTTTCATTACCAAAGAATAATGGTTTATACTGAGCAAAATTTCCACATTTTGAGAAATTATTTTTTGGCCCAAGGAATTCTTGTATTCTGTCCAGTGAAGCTTTGACCATGCAGTCCCTGCCAAAGTAAAAAGAATGGCCTTAGTAAGATGGCCAGTTATCCTCTGGTTAAACAGGATTTAACACACAAAGGGTAGAAAAGTCACTTTTCCTGGCATTGGGGCTGAGAAGGAGGGGCACAAATTCTGGTAACTTTAACTGTGGTTTGTTTCTGGGTGTGACCTAAGAAAGAGATGGCAGTTTTTAAATTCTCAGATACAGCTGAATTCCCTGCACCTTACAGAGAGGGTTGGGGAAAGGTTAGAGTAATGACAGGACTTTATTGCAGTTAACTGACAGTTTGATTAAAAGGATCATGGAGTGAAGCTCCTTATCTTGATGGCCTTACACTCTCTGTAGCCTATAAAAACGAGCCGAAGATCTCTCTTGTCAAGGCTGTGAATTGTGGAAGTGGAACAATCTGTGTGGAACATTCTAAGGACAAAATACAGGCTGAGAAGTTCAGAAACACCGGAATGTCTCATCAAAGGCAGTGTATACAAAGTATTTCATTTTGAAACAATGATTATATTTCAGTATTTGGCCTTGAGTTGATGTCGTGGTTGGAGCCAGAAAGAGTAAACCACATTTACAAGCAATGTTTCCCAGTATGCAGTGAGTGTGAAGTAACGTGTAATGCACATGGGTTTAACTGGTTAGCATGGCACAGATTGCCCTGGCTGGTAGATGATTTTAGCCCCCAGCAGAATTCAAACCCCAAAGGTAACCGTTTGTAACATCTGTTCAAAAGCATATAACATCATGTTCTTCTATAATCAAAATAGCCTTTCCGATAACTCCTTGGAAGCAATGCTAGGAAAGCAGGCGAATTTGTGAGAATTTCACTGAAATCACAACCAGAGTCAAAAGCATTTCCTAAAAATGATTTTCTCTTTTTTTTTTTCCTCTAAGCTAGATTTGTGCTGACATACTCTTGAAGCTTATCAGTGCAGAACTGTGAATTGTCTTTTGAATGGTAAATTGCTTGTGATGTTCATCAAGTCACTTTGGATAAAACTGTATGCTTATTTAATGCCACGGTATCAGCTAGCAGACTAACCGTTTGTGTAGTATCTGGAAAAAAAAAAAAAAAGAGGAGAAATGTTTAATTCAACCAGTTATATATGACGTCTGACAATGTATGTTAAAGTATTTAAGGCCCATTCACACCAAGGACAATAACTATAACTAAAATTTTAATAATCATTCTTATTCTGTGAGCTGCATGTTCACAACACAGCTATAGTGTTAATGGCACAGAAAAATGAAATTGTTGGAACCAATTTTCAAAAGTTTTTCCAGCTGATGTACAATAAAATCACTGACAGCCATTCAGAATCCTCCCGGCTTTAAAGAGCTGCTGGAGCATTTAAAGCAATTGACAACATGCAGTGCATACTTATAGTATGGTGTGAATGCTAATTTAGCAATCACTGTTTTTACAGTTTTTATAGTATTCGCCCTATTTTCCAAATGCATGTTATAAATCTTATTATGAACAATTCATATATGGATATGCTTAATTTTTTACATTTTCTGACCTCAACCTCCCAATTATGAAAACTCATATTGAGTGCAATGCTAGCACCTCAAAATCCAATCAAATGATGCATAGATCCAGTTCCCAGCCCTGCATTTTTTTCTTTTTTAATAAGCTGTTACACTCTGATGTATCTCACAATACAGAAGAAAAGATTTGTCGCTACTTTTACGAACCCCACTTTTAAAAGACTCGATCAGGGAGGGGGTAAGCAATATAAAATGACACACAAGCCAACAGATCAATTTAACCATTTATTAATGGCCAAACAGCTTACGAGCCGCATCAGCAAACAGCTGATAGAATGAGGAAATCAATGAAACTAAAGCAAGATAAATCAATATGCATCCAATAAACAAACAAAACATAGATCATCAGAAACATTAAAAAAAACATCAGAAGAAGCACAGAAAAAGAAAGAGCACCGCTTATCAGCAGCTAGCTGGACAACAGGACGTGCACGAAGCTCACTGGATGCTCTCCATCATCGATGGCTGGATGGCAGCAGCTTCTCAACAAGTGCGAGTCAAAAGAGCGTGGAAGTGATTGTTGCAGACACGTGCTGGAACAGGGAGAGCCACCAACACAAGCACAACTTCAGACTTCTATTTAGTCCAAAGCGTCCTTGCTCAACAAGATGCAGGTGTTTAGGGGCGGAGCTCAACCTCGGGACAAATAGATGAACTAAATCAATACACACACACACAATACCCATAAATAAACAAAACTTTGACCGTTTCACTTCTCCCCCTGGAAATAGCAGTTTTCTCCCTTTCCACTTTTATCCTTTTGGAGGAATGAGGGAATAAAACTGGTTCGAAATATCAGAGCTTAACCCTGTGATAAGGCATTAGCCACCACATTCTCAGATCCCCTTTTATGATGAATTTCTAGATTATACGGTTGCACCATTAATGCCCATCGCATCAAGCATTGGTTATGGTTGTACATTTTACTCAGAAAAACTAATGGATTATGGTCCGTATGGACCGTAACAGGAAACATATTGCCCCCAACATAAACATCGAAATGTCGTAATGCCAGTAAGAGTTCTAAAGTTTCCTTCTCAGTGGTTGAATAATTTAACTGATGACTGTTAAACTTAGAAGAGAAGTACGAAACAGCGTGAGCTACTTCATCAGCACCCTCCTGTAGAAGGACAGCTCCTGCTCCAACAGCACTTACATCCACCTCCAGTTGGAACACACAGGACACCTCCGGAGCAGAGAGGACAGGAGCACTGCAAAGAAGGGATTTTGCAGACAAAAATGCCTGTTGACAGTCATTAGTCCAACTAAAAATTTTTTCCAACTTTCAGACTACACAATCAAGTCAAAGTAGCAACAACACTTGAAAAATTCTTGCAGAAACACCAGTAGTATCCCACCATTCCAAGAAATCTACACAGCTCCCGCCTCGTAGTAGGTATCGGATACTCAAGGACAGCAACTATTTTCCCATTCAGTGGCCTTACCTGACCATTTCCCACCTGTTTTCCCAAATAGGTGACCGAAGCTTTAGCAAACTCTTTTTGAGATTTAATGTGAGGGACCCCGAGACTATCGATAAAAATCATCAATGCGTGGTAACAGAAAAGCATCAGGCGTAGTAACGAAATTAATATTTCGAAAATCCATGCAAAAACCAAGCAAAGCCATTTTGCAAAAGATAGGCCACTTCACACTTCATTGCCTCCCTCTTACTTACCGGACAACGAGATGCATGTTGGCAATGCACTACCAACATTGATATCATGCACAATGACCAAAGTGGAACGTCATTAAATAAGTTAGGAAAACCCTGCTGCTGTTCTTTGGACAAATAAAAAAGTTGAGAAGGAAGAGTTAATAAAACCTCAGAGTTTTTCAAACAACCACCACTTAAGACTAACATTGACACATTAAATCTATCATCCACATCCTCGGTATAAGTTAACAACAAAGCGCACTCCTTTAACTCAGTCGCTGAGTCACCTACGGAAATGTTAACAGTATCGTCCTTAACTTTAGCACGGCACAGATACGGTTTTAACATATTCGCATGACATAAACGAGTTTTTCTTCTCCGTTCTGGAGTATGAATTATGTAATCCGTCTCACTTACTTTACCTTTAATCACGTAGGGACCATAAAATTGTGCAGTAAGAGCAGACCCAGGGGTAGGGATTAATACCAAAACTTTCTCTCCTGGCAGAAAATTACTGCCTTCTGATCAAAGCGTCATTTCATTTTCGTCTGAGAGAAAGTGAGAGCTTCCTTGGCCAAAGTACGTGTAACCGCTCACGAATACGAGAGACTAGATCAAGAACATTCGTCTTTTCGAAGAACCTGTGCTGAGAAATTCCTCCTTCAACATTTTTAAAGAACCACGAACGTTATGGCCAAACACTAATTCAGAAGGACTAAACCCCAACGAATCCTGTCCCGCTTCGCGCACCGCAAATAACACAAAGGGAACTCCCTCATCCCATTCGTTTCCAGTCTCGATGCAATATTTATGGAGTGCAGAATTACGGAATGCATGAGACAGGAAATTTGAACCCTGATCGGTTTGAACAGCCTTCGGTAACACAAAAGTTGTAAAAAACTTTGTAATGGCTTTTGTTACAGATTTTGCCGTTATATTTCTTAAAGGAATCGCGTAGCTGCGCACATGATCGTCAACAAATACTGACAACCTGACTTAACCCGAGGAAGTGGACCCACACAATCCACAAAAACGCGTTCAAACGGTTCGCCCATGGCAGGTATAGGACAGAGAGGGGCAGGTGGCACTACCTATTTAGGCTTCCCCCCAACCTGGCAAATGTGGTAGGTTTTACAATACTTGGCGACATCAGATTTTAACCCTGGCCAAAAGAAATGCTGGAGCACCCTATTATAGGTCTTATTAATTCCGAGGTGTCAAGACCAAGGATGACCATGAGCCAAGCTTAACACAGGCTGTCGGAATTTCGAAGGGACAACAATTTGATGCACCACATTCCAATCATCCGTCTGCGCAGCGCTTGGTGTACCACTCCATTTACGCATTAACACTGCATCTTTCCAATAAAACTGATGATTACACGGTGAGAATGAAATCTTCCAGGCACTCATACAACACTTCTCTAGGGTCGGGTCGTTTTTCTGCGCATAACTCGAGGCTTCACATGATATTAATATATCAGTAACAAGGTCAAAACAAACAGGGAGACAAGGAGCCATTTGAACCGTATCCACAGACTCGGGAGAAATGCTGGAGCACCCTATTATAGGTCTTATTAATTCCGGAATCAAACTGAATAGTTTTGTATTGTTTGTGATAGTGTTTTAGAATATTTTTTTGATGAAACCTCTGGCAAAGTTTTAGCAAGTAAATCAGACTGCACCTCAATACATGGAGCATTCGTCACATGTACAGCCGGCATGACTTACCAGCAATATCATTCCCCATGATGAAGTCAACTCCTTTCACAGGTAAAGATGAACGAACTGCAACCTTAAAACATCCAGATGCCAATTCAGAAGTCACCCATTCGTGATGAAGAGGAACGATTACAAACCCCATTTCAATTCCCTTTACAATTGTGCTAGTTTCACATGCAGAATTCCCACAAAAATCTAAAGTGTTCAACAATATAAAGGACTGAGATCCCCAGTGTCACGCAAAATTCACACTGGTTTACCTTTTGCACCATCGTTCAATGACACAAATCCACGAATACAAAAGCCTGAAAACAGGGATCAGGAGCAGAAGTAGAACAAAGCGAAGGGAGAGTTTTTACCAAGACAGAACCTCGAGGCTGAACAGACAAAGATTCTTGTCGCTCTTGTTTTCATTTGAAACTTTGACACTCAGCCATCACATGTCCCATTTTATGACAATAGCAACATTCTTTTCGGGATTTTATACTGGAAGGTACAGTTTTACCCATTTAGTTTTACAATCAAGGGAACTTTCATTTTCCTTCTCCAATCTACCAGCATCACTCGCACGCTTAACAAACACTGTCTTGTGCATTAAGGTATACTCATCTGCTAATACAGCGCCTGCTGCAAAGTGCTAACTTTCTGTTCATTCAGGTACAGCGCAGTACATTCGGGAACACAGTTTTTAAATTCCTCAATCAACATAAGCTCCTTCAAGGAAGGATAGTCCGTAACCTTGAAATTTCATAGTGCTGAGCAATCAGAAGTAAATCATTTTTCCGACACACCTCTAGCCCCTCAATACTAGGTTGATCTATGGAATGATTTAAATCAAACATTGCCATATTAACCTAAACAAAAACTGTGAGCACATAAGGAAAAGGACACTCCGGTACTACCTACCTACCCAAAAATCTTCATTCTCTCCTAGTCTTCAGAGGGTACCAATTAAGCGATTACTCTCTCCCCATGAATACCTCCAAAAATAACAAAATAAAATAATAAACAAAAACAACAAATAGTAAACCGTAGCCAGAACTGGCGCTAGGCACAGGCCTGCTAACTAACCAGAGAATTCGTCGAACAAAAACAAATCCGCTCACACCGCAACAAATGAACTACGAACGAACTCTCGGGAACCCACAACAATCATTATGTAATCATGATCCTGGACGAGCCCCCATTTATTTTACAAACCCCACTTTTAAAAGACTCGATCAGGAAAGGGGACGCACAAGCCAAGAGATCAATTTAACCATATATTAAACAATATTTAACCATATATGGCCAAACAGCTTACGAGCCACATTAATTAACAAACAGCTGATAGAATAAGGAGTTAAATCAATGAAACTAAAACAAAATAAATCAATATGCATCCAATAAACAAAAAAAACACAGATCAACAGAAACATTAAAAAAACATCAGAAGAAACACAGAAAAAGAAAGAGCACCACTTATCAGTGGCTAGCTGTACAACATAATGTGCACGAAGCTCACTGGATGCTCTCCATCATCGATGGCTGGACAGCAGGAGCTTCTCAACAAGTGCGAGTCAAAAGAGCGTGGAAGTGGACTGTGGTGGACATGCGCTGGAACAGGGAGAGCCACCAACACAAGCACAACTTCCACCTCATAATTTAGTACAAAGCGTCCTTGCTCAACAAGATGCAGGTGTTTGGGGGCGGAGCTCAGCCTCGGGAGAAAGAGATGAACTAAATCAATATATACACACACACAATACCCATAAATAAACAAAACTTTGACCATGACACTACTTCTGTTTAATCACAAAAAAATGCTCTTGGACAGCAGTCATAACTCTCCAAGATGTCTTTCAGTTGGACGACATTTAAACTGTTCTGACTGAGCAACTTTTGCTGGTTCACGATCACTGCACAATCACTTGGCAGAGGAAACTGCAGCCAATATTAGCCATCGTGTCCATGATTTTAACATACACACCATTATAAATCAAGTCTTGTTTGTTTGTTTGTGAAAATCTTTTTTTTTGTAGATAATTGTTTATTGTTTTTTTGTTTTGTAATTCTTTTGTGTTGTTATAATGTTGTTGATAATGAATTGTTGTGATGGGTGATTTTTTGATATGTTTAAACACTTAAATCTACACACACACACACACACACATTTTCACACATAAAATGTGTAAAAAATTAAGTCAGTATAATAGAGTGCAGAGATCAAAAAAATCTCTGCAGTATGTGATTACAAATTACTGTTATAAAAATCAAAGCACCTCCTAAAGGCATTATCTGCCTGCTTGGTGACAACTCGCAGCGTCTCTCTTTCTCTCAGAGACTCACAGATACACGTACAGCAGATCAGGCAGTGTTATACAGTTTGTGTTACAATGGAATGCTGCAGTGAACCGTCAATTATCTCATTACAAACCTTATCATTATATTTCATGCACCATCTGCCACAGTGTGTTCACTCTCCATAATTCCAGCCCTGAGTCATGTAGACATGCATATGAAGAATGCAAAACAGCAGTTGTACTAGAACTTCCATGCTAAGCATGAAGCAGTAAATTGCATCACTGTTTTAGTTCAAAGGAATTTGAAAGCTTTCCTTTGTTTTATGCTATATATTTCTAGCCATTTCCAATTTAGGAGAATCTGCTTGTTTGTGAATAGGAACAGTCTGGCTCATTGAACAATAGTAAAGGGGAACAAGGTTGATGCTCTCTAATTATTTTTCCCTGATGCCTCTGCAGGGCTTATATGCTGTGCTTGGTGACATGTTTTTGCTATGGTTCTAGTTGGAAATGGGCATTAAAGGATATCAAATTTGAAGTCACAAAAAAATGTTTGTTTCCTAGTCCCACATTAGATCTGGACCTTTTTGTTAATGTCTTCTAGAACACAACAGTTTTTAAACTATGCCATTTGCAAAGCTTAATGGAGTTGCCATTCTTTCTTGTGGTCTTGTACCTTTGTTTTTTGGCTGATTTTCAAAACTTGTAATTTGTGGTTTACCTTGAAGCAGGCTGGTTTGGTTCATGGCTTTTGGTTATAGACTTTTTTTTAAATTCCTTTGAGAAAAATGCGTCCGGAACTAAGGCAGCTGAAAAAGTGTCACACTATTGGTCTTGTTTTAAAACAAAGAAACTACTCAAAAGCATGTGGTGATACAAGTAGAATTTTTTTTTCATACTTTTTCTGATTTTAATTTAAAGGGGTCATATGATGCTGCTAAAAAGAACATTATTTTGAGTATTTGGTGTAATTAAATGTGTTTATGCGGTTTAAGGTTAAAGAAACACATTATTTTCCACATACTGTACATTATTGTTTCTCCTCTATGCCCTGCCTTCTGAAACGCATCGATTTTCACAAGGCTCATTGCTCTGAAAAGCGAGGTGTGCTGTGATTGGCCAACTATCCAGCACATTGTGATTGGCCGAATGCCTCAAGCATGTGACGGAAATGTTACACCTCTTAACATATTGTGTTGACTTGTCGGTCCGGAGAGACAAGACATAAACATAAAACCCATTATAAACGTGATATAAGCATGATTTCTAGTTGTGCGTTCTTTTGGAAGGCAAAAGTAGTTTCGCTTTTCTCAATGAAACCACGTCACACACTGCAGCCTTGAGTGAGCGGAGGCTGGAGGCCTAGAGTGAGCTGCGGCCGGCTTGAGTTAGAAGAGGCGGGCGGCTTGAGAATGGTGCGGCAGGCGGATTCTATGAAGGAGCGTACATTGGTCTTTCAGCAATCACATGTGACGACCGCGTTGTGGACGCCGCTTTCATCCAAGGTGAAAGCTGATTCAGCGATCCACAGTGCAAAGTTGATGTATTTCCTCAGCGACCAGCACGGATCAGCCCCAGGCATGACGAAGTGGATATTGTCCTCTTTTGGAAGGCCAAACAAATAAGTTTCGCTTTCACAATGAAACACACAGAGTCTATACGACATGGCGGCAGTGGCAACAACAATACTACAGCGAGAATACAAGGTACGCCTTCATTCTTTGCGTGAACATCTGGGCGGCATTATGCAAATCTTCCCACATACTGACGTAGAGATGTGGGGGCGTGTTAGAACGAGCCGTTTCAGGGGGGCGTGGACGAGTCTCAACTTTCATAAAGAATTCTCTTTGGATTTGAGACTTTAGTCTTTGCAACTTTACAGATCTTCTTTATTCACCAAGAGCTTGTAACACTCCAAAGAGAAAGGAAAATTTGAAATCGCATCATATGACCCCTTTAATATGAAGAGACAAGTAAGCCATTTGTAGGTTATAAAGTAAAAACACTCTGATTTTGTACACTGTAAGAAAAAGAATCAACATGACGCAATGCATACTTCAAAATATGTGTAAAATATCTGTGAAAAATTAATATGGAAAATTCCTTTATATTAACACAGTAAATTGTGCCCTGTTTTATAGCCTTTACGTTGTGCAGTGCTATCCAAACATTCTTTGTTTGAGAATCCAGACCAGCAGTGAGTTTGGGGCAGGGTTATCTTTTTGACCAACCAATGGAAGACAAGAGGTGTGTTTAGAAAAGATAGATAGAAAGAAAGATAGTTTTAAACATTCACTAGGTTTCCAATTAAATCAAATGTAACGAACAAAAAGGAAGTATAACAAAGTGGACTATGCTGTGCACCGCAGGTTCTGTTTTTCTATGCCAACTCTGACCTCATTTTTAATCAACAGATCTGTCCTCACAACCAAAATATTTCCACAGCAACCCAGCTGTCGGCCGGAGCATGTTTGTTATGTACACCGCACCTCTTGAAGCACGCTTTGTCAATGTTTCTGAATTATGGAGGATCTGCAGATGCATTTGCTCTCGGTTTGATGGCCTTGTTAAGCCACTGACCGTCGTCTTCTCCACATCTGCAGCAGCTGTCCAGCTGGGTGATGTATTGCTGGATGCCATTTTGTGCGACTCTCCCAAACCGAGGGATTTTTTCCCTCCTCCTCATTGCCATTTGAAGCCTGTGTAACAGCTTCATAGCTGTTTTTTTAATCCCTCAGACTTCCTGTTGTGAACACTCTTGTGAATTAAAGGCATCTAGGGACACGGAGGTCCATTTGAGACTTTTGACTGGCCACAATGGGGTGATTGTGGTTGTTGCAGGCGGCAGTATTTAAGATTGCTGACTGGATGCTGCAGTAAAACAATATGGACATGTTTCTCATACCTGTGCAAGGGCACACCAGGAATTATCCCAGTGTAACGATGTCTGTTCATTTAGCTTTCAGTGACAAAATCTCTTAGATTTTTCCCAACATATTAGTCCTACTTCAACCCACAGATTGCTGCCTTGTGCAGATTTGTGGCGACCATTGAAATGTTGTTTATTTTTGGTGATGTTGTCCTGCCGCTGAAAACATCGCAGGATGGCGGGGGTGCTCTCATGAGGCCTATTGTCTACCTCTGTAAATGTGCGATTTGCTGCGGACAGAGGACAACGAGTTCAGAGAGGACAATGGGGGGTCACAGAAGTAATGGAGAAGCTGAACAGCACACAGAGGAAGGCAGAGCGGGTGATGCCAGGGCAGAGATGAGAAACAGGAAGTTGAACTGGCAGAGAGAAGGTGAAGGAAGGGAGGGAATGTTGGAGTGATCTACTGGGACAACTTGGCAGAATTTAATTTTGCCACTAAAATGTTTTAGCTGCTTGTCATGGTTTCAAATGTGTTTTATTAGGTAGAATGTTATAGATGATTTGAAATCTCTAATTTTTCTTTTGCAATCTGTAAAAGACAAGACCTGCTTTTTATTTATTAGAAATTGCTTGGATTATGAAAAGAGGCCTCTATATGATACAAATACAGAGGCATCTCAATAAATTATAATGTCATGGAAAAGTTCATTTATTTCAGTAATTCAACTCAAATTGTGAAACTCCTGTATTAAATAAATTTAATGCACACAGACTGAAGTAGTTGAAGTCTTTGGTTCTTTTAATTGTGATGATTTTGGCTCACATTTAACAAAAACCCACCAATTCACTATCTCAACAAATTAGAATTCATAAGAAAAACATATTCAATAAAAAAAACAGTGAATTGTTGGCCTTCTGGAAAGTATGTTCATTTACTGTACATGTACTCAATACTTGGTAGGGGCTTCTTTTGCTTTAATTAATGCCTCAATTTGGCGTGGCATGGAGGTGATCAGTTTGTGGCACTGCTGAAGTGGTATGAAAGCCCAGGTTTCTTTGACAGTGGCCTTCAGCTCATCTGCATTTTTTGGTCTCTTGTTTCTCATTTTCTTCTTGAGAATACCCCATAGATTCTTTATGGGGTTAAGGTCTGGTGAGTTTGCTGGCCAGTAAAGCACACTAACACCATGGTCATTTAACCAACTTTTGGTGCTTTTGGCAGTGTGGGCAGGTGCCAAATCCTGCTAGAAAATGAAATCAGCATCTTTAAAAACCTGGTCAGCAGAAGGAAGCATGAAGTGCTCGAAAATTTCTTGGTAAACAGGTGCAGTGACTTTGGTTTTTCAAAAAACACAATGAACCAACACCAGCAGATGACATTGCACCCCAAATCATCACAGACTGTGGAAACTTAACACTGGACTTCAAGCAACTTGAGCTATGAGCTTCTCCACCCTTCCTCCAGACTCTAGGACCTTGGTTTCAAATGAAATACAAAAACTTGCTCTCATCTGAAAAGAGGACTTTGGACCACAGGGCAACAGTCCAGTTCTTCTTCTCCTTAGCCCAGGTAAGACGCCTCCGACGTTGTATGTGGCTTAACAAGAGGAATACAACAACTGTAGCCAAATTCCTTGACACGTCTGTGTGTGGTGGCTCTTGATGCCTTGACCCCAGCCTCAGTCCATTCCTTGTGAAGCTCACCCAAATTCTTGAATCGATTTTGCTTGACAATCCTCATAAGGCTGTGGTTTTCTTAGTTGGTTGTGCATCTTTTTCTTCCATGCTTTTTCCTTCCACTCAACTTCCTGTTAACATGCTTGGATACAGCACTCTGTGAACAGCCAGTTTTTTTGGCAATGAATGTTTGTGGCTTACCCTCCTTGTGAAGGGTGTCAATGATTGTCTTCTGGACAACTGTCAGATCAGCAGTCTTCCCCATGATTGTGTACCCTAGTGAACCAAACTGAGAGACCATTTTGAAGGCTCAGGAAACCTTTGCAGGTGTTTTGAGTTGATAAGCTGATTGGCATGTCACCATATTCTAATTTGTTGAGAATTGGTGGGTTTTTGTTAAATGTGAGCTAAAATCATCACAATTAAAAGAACCAAAGACTTAAACTACTTCAGTCTGTGTGCACTGAATTTATTTAATACAGTAGTTTCACAATTTAAGTTGAATTACTGAAATAAATGAACTTTTCCATGACATTCTAATTTACTGACATGAGGGGTTCATGAGGAAAATCATGAAATCAATGAAAATGATTTTAGAGAGAGCAAGATTTGATTAACTTTTACTTATTTTAATTAAAATGTAATAAGACGAACTGCTAAACTACTGTTTAAAAGTTTGAGGGCAGTAAGCCCTAGTGAAAAAGAAATACATTTATTTCAAAATACATTTGAAATACATTTATTTCATACTAAGTATAATACAAATATATTTATGTAGTTAATAAAAATACCCTGCAGTTGTAACCTGGTATACTTAAAAGTCTGCTAAATTGGAACAACTAATTTTGTACTTAATGCACTTTATTTGTGTGGAAGTAGTGCTCAAGTCCAACTATAAATATATTTATGTAATTTTTTTTGTTGTTAGGTTTGACTATTGCAAGAATACTTCAGGGATGCTTTAACTATCTCACATTTAAAGAACGATATTACTCAAAGATCATATAATAATCATCAGTAGCGACATTAAAACACATTTTAGGCTTAAAGGAACACGCCAATATTTTTGAAAATTGTTTCCAACTCCCCTAGAGTTAAACAGTTAAGTTTACCATTTTTGCATCCATTCAATCGATCTCCAGGTTTGGCAGTAAAACTTTTACCTGCAGCTTAGCATAGTCATTGAATCTGATTAGACCGTTAGCATCTCGCTCAAAAATGACCAAAGAGTTTCGATATTTTGTCTATTTAAAACTTGACACTTCTGTAGTTACATCGTATACTAAGACCGACGGAAAATGAAAAGTTGCGATTTTCTAGGCCGATATGGCTAGGAACTATACTCTCATTCTACCTTGATTATTACGCCAGAATGAGAGTATAGTTCCTAGCCGTATCTGCATAGAAAATCGCAACTTTTCATCTTCCGTCGGTCTTAGTGCACAATGGATTCAAAAACGGTAAATCTCAACTGGTTAACTCTAGGGGAGTTGGAAAATGAGCCTTTTTCCAAAAATAGTGGCGTGTTCCTATAATATTATGAAATGTGAATTGTGCACAAGTAGTACTCCAAAAAAGTTTAATTATAATTTTTCTCAAGTGATATATCAGTAAATACATTAACAGATTTGAACTGTGCTTAGAATGAAATAAATGTATTTTAAATATATTACCTTTTACTAGGGAAAATTTGAAAGAAATTAATACTTTTATTCAGCTACGACCTATTCAATTGATAAAAAAGTGACAGTAAATACATTTGTAATGTTACAGAAAAATTCTATATAAAAAAAATTATTGCTCTAATTCAGGTTTTTTTTTTTACTGTTCAGAATTTTGAAATTCTGTTCTTTTTAACTTTCTATTTATAAAAAAAAACTAATAACTGCTGAAAATTCAACTTTGCCATCACAGAAATGAATTCCCTTTTAAAAAAGCATACATTAAAATAGCAAAAGTTACTTTTAATTGTAATGATTTTGATCAAATAAATAAATACAGCCATTGTTAACATAAGAGATGTCTTTCAAACACATTAAACATCTTACTGACACCAAAAAGTGATAGAAAATGATAAATAATTTGATAAATGATGTGCATTATTCAATAACACAGTTGTGATTGTTCATCTGTTTTGTTTTTTTAGATGTGTACCCCTGCAAACACGCCCGCAACGCCACCAAACTTCCCAGATGCCCTCACCATGTTCTCGCGACTCAAAGCCTCGGAAAGCTTCAACAGCAGCAGCAGTCCCAGCATGGCCACCTCGCCCCCTCCACCTCCGGTCAGCTGGGGCATGACCGGACCCGTGCCCAACCAGCAGGGCTTATGGACTCAGGGGCCTTCCCCTCAACAAGCCCACCCGCCCCCAGGCTGGCCCTCAGCTGTTAACCAGCAAGCAGCAACCGAACAGAAGGCCAGCGTCGCCATGGAGGCCGAGAGATGAGGGCCTGGACTACACGGAGCGAGGGTCAAGGGAGGGTCATTTTTTTCTCTCTCACTCACCAGACATGGAGGGGGAGAGAGCTACACCAAGAATAACCAAGCAACATGGACATTTACAGAAGAGGAGCGAAAGCCAACACGAAGGTAATAAGAGAAATAAAGAAACAAGCGCACATTGTATTACTAAGAAAGAGAGCAAGTGAAATTTACCAAGTCTTTTCTATTATAAAAGAGTAGTTTAACGTATATGGGACTGTGATCATTGCGCCCGTGGATTATTTCTGGTATTTTCAAAGATGGATGTCTATCATCTAAGGCAGCAACTTTTCTCACATTTTACTTTTTATTCTTTTATCTGGTGTTCTTTATTAAGACGAGAGTTGACGTTGCATGTGGATTAGCGATCTGTTTTTGCGTTTTTTAACTAACTAGTATTCATTGCAAGCGTACATGTGTACAGTGTGTGAGACTTGCACACTCAAGCATTGTGTATCGGACTTACATTTTCTCTCCCCGTTGGATAATGGGACTTTTTTCGTACCTCACTGGTCACCTGACTCTACTCAACCAATCAGGGAATCTCACTAGTTGAACACCCTTTTTCGAACTCGAACCGGATTTTCCATGATGCTTTGCTTTTTCCATTACGCAGTAACTCACTGATGTCCTCAAAGATTGTACTGAAAATTGATTCTGAACGATCTGGATATTTTATAATCATGGCTCCTAGTTTAATTTCAATCTGTTTTTGGGGGAGCTGGTTAGCTGGTTTATCAGACTGTTGTTTCTTAGCTGAGGAGAGTAAATCAATGCCGCTAAAGCTACATTAAACCAGACTACTATAAAACATGTTTGTAAGCAGACTTGCCACTTTGCATGACGTATTCATATGTATATCATATTTTGTAGTTTCATGCTTTTGGGGGGAATTCTACATGAATGCTTTTCGGGAATTCTGTCTCATTTCCAGTTTTAGAGAGAGGATGAGAACTCCAATTCAAGTTGTAATTCTGGCCCGAGGTGGTGGGAAAAAGAGTTTAATTTCTTATTTAATGAAAACAATTTACAAAAAGCAATGCTGTCAGTCATTTTAATATTTACTTTGTATTATTGTCCATTTACAACAAGGTTTTCTTTTGGGGTCACTTGTTCCCAAATGGTTTTCCATGTATGTTTTCCCCTGTTTGACTGTATTGATACCATTCCCACAATATTTGTGGACTACCTGATAATTAACTTATCATTGTTTGTGTTCCTAAATAAATATTGTATGTCCTATGGTGTGATTTGTTCTTCAGTAGAGACCTGTTGTTGATATACTGTAACTGTACTTGCCAGTTTATACAAAATTTTAATATACAATTGTTATAATTGTGGAATTATCATTCTTTATGCTAATAGAAATTAAAGTGAGACTGAAGTGAGAATTTTGAGCCTAATATATGAGAAAAATTACTTTCAATATCCCCTTTAATCTAAAAGTTCATAACGTACAATATAGAGTCAAAACATCATAACATTATAAACTGACTGTAAATCTTTACATACTTAGAAGCCATTAGGGTCAGATTTATAAATAAATATATATTATATATATATATATATATATATATATATATATATATATATATATATATATATATATATATATATATATATATATATATATATATTTCAAAAACATTAAAAATAGTAATGTTTCCAAACTTTGGGTCTGTAGAACTAATATGAGCAAAGATTTGTTAAATTGATCAAACGTGACCGTAAAGTATGATATTACAAAATATTTCTGATAAATGATCGATAAAAGAATTTTCGATTCATCAAAGAACCAGAGTTCAGAGTTTTCGCAAAAATATTAATCAGCACATATGCCTAATGCTGCTGAAAATTCAGCTTTGCAATCACAGGAATTAATGACATTTTAAAATATATTCAAAAATAGAATTGTGATCAAATAAATGCAGTCTTGGCAAATTTTCTTTTTCTCTGATTTTCTCTTTAAAAATATACTCCAAATGTGTCTTATTTTAAAAGTGTTTAAATATATATATATATATATATATGTTTATTATTTTAATCCAAATGTGTCTTATTTATATATATATATATATATATATATATATATATATATATATATTAACAAGTAAAGAATAACATAAAAAAATAAACTGTTTTTTGGATTATTAGTATTTATATATAAATAAATGATAGAAGACACAAGTCTACAGCAGGTATTTATTGTTTGGTTAATGCACGGCCACTCCAGAGGTCAGCAGGTTCTCATGTTGGATGTCCTTGTTTCACCTCCAAATCAAACACATGGAGAGAGAGAGAGCTTGAACTGAGCCCAATCTCAGTCTGCTTCCGTCCTCTCATCCGCTTCGTCACAGCCCTACTGTTCTCTGTGTTTGTGTGTTTTTTGGGGCGTGACTTGGAAACCAAAACTTTGCCAAGTAAACTGCTGTTTGCATGCACAGTGCTGTGGAGTGCCAGGTGAACCTTGTCCGGGCCCTCATACTGCAGTGATACTCTGTCTTCGAACCTGAATTTGATCTGTAGTCAAATATAACGTCCCACCACTCTCGTCTCCATGTTGGCCTCTGAAACGGTCGCCTGCTCTCTGTTCTGTTCCCACGTTATCGCTGGCACAGTGTTCTGCATAGCAGGGGAGAAGGACAGCGCAGATGTCTTCCTACTAAGTTCGAACATCATGCTGCATTTTGAAAAGGAGTTTGGGATGAGGTAGGGGAGGGGCCGCAGGGGCTTAATGAATCAGAAAAGGTTTGATATCAGATGACTCACACTGCCACTCCAGGAGACGTCTGCTACAGTTTAGGCTGGAATAAACGAGTGGGCATGAGTCAGCAGGATATGGAGAGTGAGAGATCTGATTGCTGCATTAACACCTACTACACCCCTTCAGCTCAGTGGCCCACCTGGAAGCTGCAAGCGTGTCCTCTTCCCATGACCTTCCTGTTGGTTTCTTTGCTCACGGCAGTCAGTTCTGGGAGCTTTCTTTTAAGCCACACACTTGAACTGTAATTTTATGTGACTAATCTCTCTGAAACTGCAGGAATATGACATCATGGTGTTGATTGGTTGGTGGCACAAAAAGAATGCAAACAGTCTCAAAGCCTTTATCAGCAGCCATGATATGAAATGCAGCAGACGGGAGAGTATCAAGTCTATTAAAAAGGTACAATGTAATATTAGGGATTCATTTCTTGCATAAGAATTTGGTCAAAGTCAAGCTACTTGTTCTGCTAACATTTTCACCAGGCCCACCACAAAAGAATGAGCCAATGTTACTTTTTAGCAATAATCATTCATTCATTCTTTTTATATTTGCAATAAACATAAAATTTGTTATGATGCCTTTACAAAAATTTTATTTTTTAAAAATAAGTTGCAACAAGCTGGAAATCATATTAACTGACATTATCTACTGTATCTATCTATCTATCTATCTATCTATAGTAAATTTCACTTTTCAAAAACTCATGTATATATGTTTATATCTATAGTAAATTTCACTTTTCAAAAACTCAAGCCAAGAGGTTCACAAAAACTGAAAATTGAAAAAGAACAACATCAGCAGTGCCACACTCCCATTATGTAAAAGTGATAGCCTAAAACATTTGCATTTATGTACTTGGTAGATGCTTTTATACAAAGTACCTTCAATTGCATTCAGTACATTTACTGGGAATTAAACTTATGACCTTGGCATTGTTAGTGCCATGCTCTTCTGTTTGATCTACAGGAACACTATTACATTGTGTATCTCAAGAGTGTCTGCTTGCTAAACACACAGTCCAGCTGGTATGAGTTTGTGTTTGGTCAGACTATAAACTGCAAACACAAGCAGATATCTTTATGTCTCTCTGCTTATAGATCTGATTTGTCCGCTCTCTTCCTCCACATGTGCGCATATACACACATGCATGAACTGACTCGTTCACAACACTATCTGTAGTCTTTAAGCCGCAAAGTCTATTTGTTGCTATGAACTGTTTTTTATAATCAAATCTGAATTTGAATTGGAACAAAGAACACAAATAAATGTACCATGTTGTACCAAATGTTCCCCACCCCAAGAAGAACAGAAACCGAAACAGGTTAAAGACAAATATATTTATATTTATATATATTTAGATGAATTTTAAAGATGTAAAAGGCCAATAGGGTCATTTGCTCACTATTTTAGCCCCTTTCCTTTGCCCCTCCCACCCCACTTCATCCCATTGCCTGTTCAAGCACCGCCCCCCAGTGGTGTCATCATCCTAGATCACGTTTGGCACATGTGCCT
This sequence comes from Cyprinus carpio, assembly GCF_018340385.1. Classification (NCBI taxonomy): domain Eukaryota; kingdom Metazoa; phylum Chordata; class Actinopteri; order Cypriniformes; family Cyprinidae; genus Cyprinus; species Cyprinus carpio. The sequence goes on from NC_056608.1 coordinate 11,196,190, forward strand.
GCAGCAGAGATTGGACATCCCATTCTGTCTGTGACACATTGTGCAATTCTATACATAGAACAGAGAGATAGAGAGTTGAAATAAATCGATGGTTCAGGGAAAAAGAGCAAAAGGGAGAGAAAAAGTGGAGGTGGCAAAAAGGGAGAAGGGTTATATGGTCTGCAAGCAGTGCTGTCCGACTCTCATGTATCAGGTCTTTCATTCCCCTCTCATTACTCACTGCTGGACTCCAGCTGCTTACTCTCAAACAGAAAGTGCCTCTCAATGTTTCACAGACATGCTCAATGAGCACCAACGGACATGTTTGGACACACGTCCCTCAGCTTAAATATAATGAAATATGAGAAAAGTACTTTATTTCAGCTAGCTGCCAAAGCAATAGTTTCCATTTTCATTTTAGTTGAAGTACTAAAATAACTTAAGCTAAAAACTAAAACTTAATATTATAACTATAATATTACTAAAACTAATGAGCAAATTAAACTAATAAAAATGACAAAAACTCAGAACAAAATTATGAAAACTTGAACTAAAATTCAAATTAAAACAGAAAAATAAACTATAACAAAAAATAACTATTAACAAAAACTATAATAGTACATCGATGCTAAGAAAATAACACTGTTAGACACATTTGTCTTAACTCGAAATTCTAGTAAATCTGGCAACACCATAAACAGCCACTAAAGTAGACCTTAATTGTATATGAATTTAATTTATTTTCAATCTTCTTCAAGGTCAAATTTGCTAAATCAATGACATCCGTGGCCCAGAACAGCTCCTCACACTACAGTGTCCACTCTGTTACTGTGAAAGTCTGACCTCTAGAGGTGACCGACAGCAAAGGATCATGGAAGTGTTTTAGCAAACATCCTTTTGAATCTAAAGAAGTGTGTTCTAATAAAGATGAATTAAAATATAAAATGAAACAATAAAAAACAAATGTTATAACCTAAAAATAAATAATGCCATGATGCTGATGATTTTTCTTGCTGTTCGGTATCAATTAAAAAAAGCTTCTAAACCCGACTCAGACATACATAAAAATATATTAAGGAAGTGGTATTTAAGTGTTATTTTATTCTTATTATATTCTTATTCAATTACTAAACATTTCCTACACACATACAAACCAGTGTACAGTCAGAACTTCACCCCTTACTTCAAATTTGATTATGAAAATGTATTCAAACCAAGATGGAAATCGTATCTTGGCTTGTTTAATTCCCACAAACAGAAACGGTGAAAGATGATGGTGGCGGTGAATATTATCTGAAGGATTGGGTGGCATTTACTGTGAAGCTTTCTACATTTTTTTTTTATTATTCTTTTTTTTTTTTTTAAGTCATCTAATTTTTTGATTGACATTCATACTGATGAGGCATAAGAGATTATGGGGAAGTATTCAAAGACTGCTAAATACTCCAGCATAAGGAGAACTGCTAAGCAAGGACTGCTACGGGAATTTTAAAAGATTGAGAAAGCTGATCATTCTCTGATCAGTTCTTCAAACTGTGATCATTTCCAGGACTGGAGCTGGACTCTGACTCACCGAACAAACAGCATCCTAGTGCCTATAGGTAATGTGATGTACCCATCATTTATAGATTAAACAGTGTTTGTTAATGGACAAAGGTTTTTTTTTTCTCTATCATTTAAATGGGCTTTATGTCCATCATAAATGGTGCCTGAATCACTGAAAGTAATACACACAAATGTACAACACGATGCACAGAAATGACCAAACACTCTTTAACGCTTTCATTCTTTTCATGCTTTTGGATTGCTTGAAACTCTGGCACGTTTTCTTTAGGCAAATTCAAGATGAATCATTTTTATTATTTAGTTAACAGAATGTTGGAACAATTTGTGTTTGAAATTTCATTACAACTTTTTCTAACTTCTTCAAATAAGCATTTACATGTGAAACATTGTTTAAATGTCAAATATTGTATCTGACATTAATGGCAAGCTCTGAGGTCAACAGAATGTCAATAGTTAAAAAATTACAAGTGTATTGTCCACAAGATCAAAATGTTATTTGCAATCTTTTTGTTATTGTAAATTCTATAGAAATAGTGGAGTTTGCCCATTTGGGTATGTGTGCAATGATTAGCAAGCTTGGATTATTGCACACTTCAGAATTAAAATATTACCTATATCAACAGTGCCAACGAGAAATTCAATGGAAATTGGATTAAAGAAGCTCACAGGATATTTGTTTGGCAAAAGCTAATTTTACCTAAATAAAATAAACAAGTATCACTAGATTCCAAAGCTTTGTGTATGTGCAGTCAGCGATATATTCAAGTGAACTATCACTATCACACCTGAGTAATAGAAAAATCTACATTACCGGTCAAATTAATGTTTAGACACACTTACAGGTTGTTTATTATTTTCGACGTTTTAGAATAATAGTAAAGTAATAATGAAAACTAAGACAAAACAATTATGCATTGCTCAAAAAATGCCATATACTATATATATAAAGTTTTAAAGGACTTCACATGCATGTTCAGCACATGTTGGCTGCTTTTATTTCCTCTCTGGTCCTAATTATTAAATTGTAGTTTTGTAAAGAATTTCTTTCACAGGCACAATTTGTATTTATCTAAAAACACATTTCAAGCACTTAAGCAGAATCCTTAAAATCAAACAGTTTTTAATATAAGTTCAGTTAATTGTGTCTACATGTGCCTGTAAATGTTTGGATTTCTGCATTTATTACTCATAAAATGTGGTCTGATCTAAATATAACTTATAATTACAGACAGACAGAATCTGACTAAACTAACAAACACATTATGTGATCATTCACAGTGCAGGGTGTAGAAAGTAAGTGAACCAAAAGGAACCTCCAAAAGCTAATTGGAGTCAATTTATAGAAATGAGATTCAAAGTGTGGGTCGCATAGGTGACCTGCCCATTAAATCTCTAAGAACACAATGGACAATCCTGAAAGAGGTGAGAGGACAACAGCAAAGGACCTCCAGAAAACTCTACAAACTGCTGAAGTCTTTCTGCATGTGTATCTGAAAGCATTGCAAAAAGCTACTAAAACAGGTCCACCTGGATTATTTCATAATGCTTTTGGGAAAATGTTTCGTGGACAAAATGCACAACACTGTTTAGAGCAAACCAACTCCAAAACCCCATCCCAAATATGAAGAATGGTAGAAGGATCATTGTGGATTTTACACTGCCTTGCTTCTTCAGGGCCAGCCTGCCAGGACACTTTCCAATCATCAAAGGACGAATGAATACAAAAGTCTATCAAGATATTTTACAGAAAAAGTTTCATGACTGACTTTAGGTTGTTGGGTGTTGCAACAAGACAATGGCCCAAAGCACAAGTCCTTAGACCTGACCATAAATCAGTTGAGATGCTGTGGCATAACCTAAAGAGGGCTGTGCTACAACCAATATTTTGTTAGGATGAAACATATTTGTAAGGGATGGTTCAAAATTGGTCAACAGTCTTACAAGCAGCCACAGAAAAATTGTTGTGCTGCTACAAGTCAGTGATTCAATGTTTCACTTATTTCTCCACCCTACATTGTGATTAATTACTCAATAACACAAATTACATTTTTAATTAGTTTAGTCAGATAGTGTTTGTCTATAATTGTGGCTTAAATTAAGATCAGACCACATTTTATGGGTAAGCAACGCTGAAATCCAGATCACTTTCGCGAACCTGCGACCAAAACCACAGACTGCTGCACGTGAAGAACTGTAGGGCTTTGCAGTTTTAAAGTGCGGTCACATTTACTGTTTGTATGTGAAGTTTTGTGGGGATTTTTAGTTTTTATGTTTTGTGTAGTTCTCCGAAATCTGCTTATGTGCAAGTTTGTCACACGAATTTGCCGCTGTTTATCTGAAAGTGACTTCCATTACACTATTGACAATGTACAACGGACCATTTTTGCCCGCAAAATTTCGTGAATGTGACCGCACCTTTATATAGCCTACATGGCAAAAAGGTAGGCTATATTTGTTTATGTTTTTGGCTGAAATTTTTAGTGAATTTGATCGCCAGGAGCAGGGTTGGGCACCCCTCTATAGTGCTATGACCCCAGTGCTGCCACAGGGCTCTGAACCGGGTAAAGATACCACAGACCAATGTAACATCATCTTCAGACGACAACAGCTGCAAAACCGTCTTCAGTTCCTACAGGAGATCCAAAAGAAGAACAACAGAATAGAAGGTAATGGAATAAAACTCATACTGCAATATAATGATATTGCTAAAGAAATGACTCTTAATTAAATAACAATAAAAGTTACCTTAATTGAAACATTACTGTGGCCGGCTGGTTGCATAAAGTGCTTGAACTAGTATTAAAACTATTCTAGTACTTATTGTTTTTATTTTTATTTTTTTAGGACTGGTCATAATAATGGGTTACAAAAACGTAGATTGGTCTAATTTAAATCCAAAAAATACTTATTACACCTTGGTAACTGCAAGTTGGTCAATCTAGTTATTAAGAATTATGCAACTGGCCCCTGGAAATAGTGTTAGACTCAAGACGGCTTTATGGACTTCAGAGTAGGAGCAACAACATTTGGTTATTTCACTGCGCAATAAAACATGCAAAACAATGTAATGCAATTACTCTTTCTAGGAGCTGCCTACTTTTACCAGGAAATGAGCATTCAAATTGCAATGACTCCACTCCTGACTGTAATCCATCTGCATGCTTACATTTGACTAGTTAGTACAAACAATCATTTGGTTGCTTTACATTTTCTTTTTTTCTTTTTAGGGTACCTTGCAAATGAAGAGGGCCCTACAGAACTTGACAGAATAGAGGAGGAGCTGAAGTTACTGGAGCAAAAAGAAAAGGATCTTATTCAGAAAAAAGAACAATGTTTGACGACACAGACCACAGACAAAGGCATGTGTAAATTGTAAATTCGATGAATTAAGAAACACACACACATACACACACATGCATTTACACACAAAACAAAACAGAAAGGCAGAAACAAGCTTGAGCAATTTTTTTCATATTTGAAAACCTTGTCAGTACATTATTTTACTAAATAGTGAATACATTAACAAAATTCTACAAAATGCTACATTAGTAAGTATTTATAGTCAATTAAATTTCTAAGGAAAAAAATCATACACTTTACAATTTCAATTAGATTTCATTCAAATATAAAATTACATTTAGTTTAACTTATTATTATTATCATTATTATTATTTTTCATTAAGAACAATTCTGAAGAACAATTTACTGGTCATGATGTAAATCTGTCCTCAAAACACATCCCATGATTTTTACATATCATATACATATTAAGAACATATAAAATTGGTATTAATTAGTTTTAATTATAAATAAAACATTTTATTTGATTTTATTCAATATATTAAAATGAATTAAATTCAAAAATAAAATAAATGTCAATTATAATTTACTGTAATTAAAAGTGTCTCTTGATTTCATCACAAAAAAGCTGGATTGAATCACCACTTTATTTAAGTAGTGGTGCATGGGGCACAAACTAACACAGGGTTATTTGCAACATAACATGGTTTAAATATTTCCACACATGCTAGCGTAACAAAATTTACAGTATTTACTGTTATATCAACACCATACAGAACATTTTTTTAAGGATTTCTGCAGAAACTATTTCGCCTATCACTGCTCTTCAAGAGGAAAACACAGGTGAAATAATAATGTTGCAAATGTAATGTTAATTATCTTGTATTATATATGCTCCAATCCAATATATTCTCTATATTTCTCTTAAAGAAACCACTGCTCAGTTGGAAAAAACAGGTAAATTAATATAGATAGGCTGCAAACGTAATTAATTATCTTGTATAATATACTCTTCAAATCAAATGGAAAAGCTCCAATCTGAAGACTTCTTCATATTTCTTTTACAGAGACAATTTCTCCTACCATTGCTCAGCAAGAGGACAACACAGGTAAAATAACAGTTTGTTACATACATGGCACATCTGTCAAGTTGCAGGGCAAAAACCATGGACAAATGTCCAGGTTAGATTGCCATAGAACTGATATATGAATGAATGAATAAACAAAATGAACGTTTCACCTTTCCAGAGCCAGTAGTAAGCTTGGACGATGTCACCATGTCCCCTGCGAGAGTAAAATGCCCTTCTTGCCAGAAGATTGTCAGCACTGAGATCTTCTATAAACTGGGCAGCAATGCCTTTCTCTTTTGCTGTCTCTTATCTGTGGTAGGGTAAGTACTCTATAGTGAATAATCAATAAGCACACAAGCAAAAGTGCTGTTTTTCCAAATATTGCCGTGCTGATATTCAGACCGACAGCACAATTGCAAGTGTAATATTGCTTTAATACAACTGTAAACAAGAAGTTAACAATTTACTTTTTAGCCAGAGTGTTGTTGAAAACATACAGTTTGACGAAACCTAATTACACATTTTGCATCTATCAGCAACACATTCCAGAATAACTGAATGTTATAATACAAATCGAGTGAATGATTCAACGACTCGCTCGTAAAGATAGGGATAGTTTTCTCAAAAACAAACATTCTGTAATCATTTACACACCCTCATGTCGTTCCAAAGCTGTATGAGTTTCTTGTGTTTGAAGAATGTGGGTATCCACATTTAACAGTTTTGGGGACAGCTGACTTTTAGAAAGACATGAGAGAGTGAATAAACGAAAAGATTTGGGGCTAACTATACCTTTTATGTGTTGCTGAATGCATCAGTGCTTTGAACAAAAAGCTCCATTAATACACTCGGCTAATCAGATTAAAGAACCAGAACTGTTGTATTATTGGTCACGTGTACATGTTGTATTGAGTTTACATTTACATTGTCCTTCTGTTGTTTCTGGGGCAGGTGCCTGGCCGGATGTTGCCTGATCCCCTTTTGTATGAATCGCTTCAAAGATGTCACCCACAGGTGTCCATCCTGCCACAAAGATATATGTTCAGTAAACAGAATTTGAAACAAAGAGTAATACAGTCATTGATCTGCAATAACATGACTGTGTAAACCTCCAGAAGAGCTTAAAGCTGAGCACAGGGGTCAGGCCTGGATTTTTGTCTCTGTGCTGGGGAAGTCAGTATGTAGGCTTTGAGATGTACAAATGATTTCAACTATAGTCAAGTTAAGCAAATAATAATTGACTAAGAGTAAGAGGATCTAATGTGCTACATTAATATTGTGCAGGTGGCCACTAGTCCAGCAGTTTATCAACCATTTCCAATATGCCTTTAAGGTGATAGAATCATAGTCATGACTAGTGGCTGTAGAAGTAAACAAACAATGTACCACTGGCTCATTTTGAATCAGACATGACCAAATCAGAGGTATAGACTCGCTCTGACCAGTCTGTATCAGAGCTGTAAACTCCTGCATTTGGATCAGTTGAATTCACAAATGATTCATTCAGTGTGAACTGATTTAAACGGTTCATTAAAAAGAATCCATTCATCAACTGAACATCACTATCACATCTTAAAGTGGGTCTCTATTTCTTCATTTCACAATTTCTAAAATGTAGTGCAGTACATGTACGTTTCTCCAAAATGGAGGAATATTACTTATAGTAGGCTTACTATATTACATATATACAACTATAAGTACTATTTTCATATATATTATATGTAGTAAAAAAAAAATATTAATAATTTGCTGCAGTCATGACCAATGTGGATACAGTAACAGTGATTTGGATAACAATCCAAGCCATGAAACAAAAGATGTTTATCAATGCAACATCTTATATAACATAATAAACCGATATCCAAATTGATATAACCAAGTTTTGGGTGACACTTGTGATTCTATGAATACTAGTTTGCATTCATGTAATAGTCATGGAAATGAGCCTGGAGAACTGTTTATAGGAAGAATACTGTATCATCAATTGTCATTGTTTTTGTATATGAAACACTCTATTATATATGGAATGTTAGCATTTGAAAATATGTATAATATTAAATATTCAGAGTATAAAAACAACAGTTTCAGCATCTCTTATGACAACAATAATCAAACAGACACGTTTTGCATGTCATTCCTCTGGTATATTTAAGAGACAACAGTATTTTCACAATACATCAATTATCACTGATACGTGATGGCGTAGGCTATATATAATTGTATCTTCAAAACTACTCACAAAATAGAGCTCATGGATGTGCCAAACATGTATAAAAATATGTATTACATCCATTAAAATATATACACAATGTGCAAAACATATGGCATACAAATGATGATTGATCTCCCGCTTTTGAGCATGTTCAAAGTCGGCAGTAAGTATCGCCCAGTGTCATCACCACTGATACATAATATACATCAATATTTGATAAAGAGCATGACATCTAGATGAGTGGAGAAGACGATGTTGAAAACAAGGAACTAGGAATCCTAAACCTACACACAAAGCAAGAGCTGAGCTTTGACGTCTTACATGGCAAAAACGCAAGCCACGGGTTTCTAGAGCTCAGCCAAAATAGCGCCCATGCAAAATAAATGATGCATAACTGAAACGATGCTCTGATATCTGATCTCCTGCATCTACTGTATACAATACAGAACTGTATATAAAATGCAAGTTATTGCTTTACTTTTCAACAGAAAGCAGGCAAAAGCACGTACATCAATCTCAACTGGGTGCTCGACTAAGAAATAAGTGGAAAATAATTAAATGTAAAGTCGGCAACACCAAAGCTCCAAAAGTATCAAAAAATGTATTATTAAAAAACTATCGCATAGCGTATGTAGTGATGTTTCGAGCACGCAGGCTCTTCATCAGACAATTAATATAGAGGATTAAATGAGGACTTTGATATTCGTCCATTTCTTTAAAACACAAGATATCTATTTATACAAATGTTTTGTGGTTATTAGTTGTATTTATGTACGTAGGCAGGTATTAATTGATGTTATTGATTAATACATTAAGAATTGTATTCTTGTATTTTGCATAGCATTATATGTTTTGTTTCATTTATTTTTTTCTTTGTTTTTCTCCTTGGTTAATACGTCATTGTTGTGATATTATTATCATCATGATAATATTGTACGTTCATGTGACCTTTGATCACTTGGAGGTAGGCCTATAAAGATGGATACATCAGTTTTGTTCATTTGTCTGAAGAAGAGCCTGCATCCTTGAAACTTTACTACATACGCTATGCGATAGTTTTTTTTAATAATACATTTTTTGATACTTTTGGAGCTTTGGTGTTGCCGACTTTACATTTAAATATTTTTACTCTCCAACAGAGAATGGGACTTATATATTGACTGCAAATGCAAATTCAATGCAGAATAACATTTTTCTCCAACGGAAAATCCTCAACCACCTACAGTACCATTCAAAAAATTGTAAATCTATTATTCTCACCAAGGCTGCATTTATTAAAAGCAAACATAAACTAAAACAGTACATAAACTAAAACAGTACTTTTGTTACAATTTAAAGCAACTGTTTGTGGTTTTGTGTATTTTGTGTACTCTGGAATTAGTGGAAAGTGAGTGGAATTCACTGTTGTAAATATACCACTGCATTTGTTGCTGCTGTAAAACAATCTGCCCTTTTTGCTGAATTTTTGTACTTGCTCACCAAACCATACACCGCACTGTTGTTATTACAGTGGATAGCAGTACACATGTAGTTGTTGCTGCTGTTAATGATTTTAAAAACTGACATTTCAAGATAAAAAGTCTTGCTTTAAATGAAATGTTTTCTATTAAATAATGTAGTTTAAAATATAATTTATTCATGTAATGGCAAAACTAAATTTCCAGCAGTCAATTTTCATTTTCAGTGTCAAATGATCCTTCAGAAATCTTTCAATGATGATTTGTTGTTATTTGGTTATTTAAGATTATTAATATGGTTATTAGTTTATAATTTTTTTGGTATTTTTGTAAAAAAAAATGTTCAGGTTACTTTGATAAATAGAAAGATTAAAATGAACACAATTTCTTCTAAATATAAATGGTTTATAACATTTAAATGTCTTTACTGTCACTTTAAATCAAGTTAAGGTGTCTTTGCTGAATAAAAGTATAATTTTTAACCTTACTGACCCCAAACTTTTGAACGGTACTGTATGTATCTATGTGAAGCCGCATAGTACAATATTGGGCCTCTTTGGTTATAAGTTTTAATGGTACTGTATTTATATGTGTTAAGAAGAGTGTTGCAATATTGGGCACACACGTAACACTGAAGCACAAAAAGCTGATAAAGGTTCACTTTAATAAAAGCTAACCTGTAAAGGTGCTTTGATGCTGTGTGCTTAAACTAACTGTGACGAGCAGTTCATCACTGCAGCAGGAAAGTGCTGTACATCTTGTACAAATAATGTATGTCCCTTTGGATCAAACAAAACTCACGTTACATAATCTGAAATACTTTCAAAGCCAGTGGATGCTTATTTCCTCGCTGAATTGAAAGCTGTCACGTCAGAGCAGAATATATATATATATAATCCATGAGGTGGTTTACTACATTAAATCATAAAAGAAAACCACAGAAAGGGCTAAACAGAAGGAAAAGAAACAAAAGGATGTTTCTCTGAAAGACATCACATCAATTTAAATTATTCACATGCTTCTAAGATATTTGCAAATATATATAATGTTGTTCATTTGGATGGTCTGTAGCAATTTCGAACAGACAGAGACACTCAGCCATACAAACACGCACTCACACACACACACACACACACACACACACACACACACACACACACACACACGCACACAAATATTTAGTATAGGAACCTGACAAAACAGGCCTGTTAAAAATTTCATAACAATGAACGCAGACAGATCTGGATTAATTTGTTCTCCGATTCCCTCAACAAACAAATTATTAAGCTGCCAGTGACATTTAACATGCAGTAAAGTCATCAGTTACCACTTCAACTGTCCAGTTTGCTTCTGAAACCACAGAGTTTTGCATTTTCAAAATTGAATTTACTGAAGGAATAAACAGTACAAAGATGCCCCGTGTTCATATGTAATATATAGTACTGTTTGAGACTGTATTTAGTGTCAGCTGTAACTTCTGGTGGCTTCATTTACATGATCTCTTTTTAAAAGCAGCATCTCTGACGGAGTTTCTTTCCATGGCATCAAAAATATGCAAATAAGAACTTAAATATAGCAACCACTGTGAGAACCGAACTGAGAAAAATGTGGGGGAAAACTAGAACTTCCTTACAGTATGATGGACTGAAAATCAACATTCCACTGAAGTGACGAACAATCGCACACAGACACTGATTCACAATTCACATACACACAGACGAGGGGTCAGACATTCAATGAGTCAGACAAAATAGTTTTCCTCTTTTTATACAAATATTTGTTCTCATAGATTATTTACATAAACTTTCATAGATTCATTTCAGACCATTTCACAACGGTATAGTTGAACTGATCGCCTGTTAATCGAAATGGGATGTTTTGGGCTGAAATAGAGAGCTGATTGATGACAAATGAACTGAGACAAAATTTCCATGTGTCCAGGACTAAAAAAATTTACGTCTGCAATTCTCTGATGCAAATCAAACCAAAGGCTCTTTGCAAACTTATCTAAGATCAGCTGTTTACATTTTCAGAAAATTTGCAAATGCAGCCACTTTATAAAACATGAAGCAATTCCTCTGCTCAAGGAGTCAAACAATATCATAAAAAGGCAGATTTGCTAAAAAGTTGATAAGTGATATGTTAATTACATCTTCTCCATCAAACTATACTACCATTTAAAAGTTTAGAGTCTGTAAGATTATTATTATTTTTTTTTTTTAAGTAGTCTTTTATGCTCACTAGGCATTATGTACATTTATGTAATAAAAACAGTAAAACTGTTTTCGATTTTAATATATTTTAAAATGCAATTTATTCCCAAGCTGAATTTCAGCCGCCATCACTCCAGTCTTCAGTATCACATGATCCTTCAGAAATGTGCTGCTTAATATTTTTTATGGAAATTCAGATTTTTATTTTATTTTTCATATTATTTATATTTTAGGATAAATAGAAGTGACATTATATATGTCACTTTTGATCAAATAATTCAATCTTTGCTAAATAACGCTCAATTTCTGTTGTAAAAAATCTTACTGTCCCCAAACTTTTGAGTGGTAGTGTATTTGCAGACACCAGGCTGTTACTGCAGTCAGTGCTGAAAAAGGGCTGACTGCCAGGTTGAGTCTGACATTCTCACCCTCCACACAGACACTCATGATCACGGACCGGAGCGCTAATGGCTCAATTTTGTGCGAACAAAGTGAACTCTACTGTGATGCCACATCATTTGGAACCAACAGCTTACTCTTCCTTAAAACTCGCTGTGAGGATATTTATAGCAACCAATCTGATGTCAATGACACATGAATAAAAAAAATAAAAAAATAGCAATACAGCAGAATTCAATCTGCAGCTCCCTCTCAGAAAAGCACAGCAAAGAGAGCCCTAGCCAGCATTACCCACAAGGCTCTTGTGTCTTTTCTGATCAAAAGTTGAATGAGAACAGATGGTGATTAGAACCAGCATAAGTGAAGTCTAGTCACATAAAGCTGCCAGACGTGAACCGCCTCCACACAGCCGATCCCTACTTCCCCCATAGACAGACAGCTTGTTGAACAGATGACCTGTCAGTCCCAGTGCAGCTGCAGATCATGAGCATCCAGGAATTCAGAGGTGATGCCCAATGGATTGAGTCCGCCGATAGGCCCAGGCATAGTGATGTCCAGCCACTCCATGTTGTCCAGGCCAGTGTCTTGGAGACTAAAGGACAGGGCGGAGGAGGAAGGTGCAGGCAGGTTGGTGAAACCCAGCTCTGAAGTGTCCATTGGGGAGTTTGGCTGCTCCAGTATCTGGTTTTGAAGCTCCTCCAGCAGGCCGAAAGTTCTCTTCTCCGGCTCTGTGTCCCTAACCAGCGTGCCCTCTAGCAGAGCCTCCAACTGGTTGTCAGAGTCCAGGGAGGCCAGGCTGGGCATGGGCTCCACCATGAGCGCCGGCGGGGGTGCCATCTGCACCTGGGCGGGTGGACGGGACAGGACGGTGCTGATAGGCAGGGTGGTGATGCTGACTGTGACAGGCATCAACTTAGGCACAGATGGCTCCTGTTGACTAAAGGGAGTGATCTCTGCAGAAAATAATAAGGGGTGGCACAAGAAATTAAAAGGAAAAAAAAAGAAAAAAAAAGTTAAATAGATCTTCTCCACAATATACACAAAAAGTTCAAAAGTTTAGGGTTAAGACTTTTTTGGAGTCTTTTACTCCAGTCTTCAGTCTCACATGATCCTTCAGTGATCATTCCAATATGCTTATTAAGAAATTAATACTGTTATTCACGTTTCTCGAACACCAAGTTCAAGAAACACGAGCAACAGTAAAAAGAAAATCTTACTGATGGTAAACTTTTGAACGGTAGTGTATGCCACTGAATGGAGCAGATGCCAGGCTGTTATCGCAGTCAGCACTGGAAAAGGGGATTCTGGGAAATGTAGCCAGGATGAGCTTGACATTCTCAGCCGCCACACAGACACTCACGATCATCAAGTGAGAAAAAAAATCATCTGTATTTGGATTTATAGTTTGAGTTGAAAATGAATGTGATCTATTGTATTCTGCAACAAAATGACAAACTCACCTCCACTTTCTATTAAAATGTCAAAGAGATCATCCATCTGTTGACTCATTGCTGTGGGAATCTGCAAACCGACAAAATATAAAAATGACTCTTCAGTTCAAGGACAGCACTGAAGAAAAGGCGAATGAGAAGGAGCAATAATTACAGTCAACTAAACTGTAACTAAAATAACTACAGTCATCACAGCATTAAACAATAGACAAGGACTACAAAGAGACAGTTCTCATGAGATAAAAAGTATTTACATAGCACCTTAAAAAAAAAAAAACGAATTCTTTGGAGAAAACAAAAAATGTCATACAATAAAATAGTGATATTGTAGACTGACTTTTTTGTGACAGGTGTCGGAGTGCATTTATTGTATATTGAAATATTGATACTGACTGATATTGAACTATCAAGTATTTCATTTTTCTTTTTCATGGGGGAATTGGGGATAATACTATGAGACCAGGATAGATATTTTTGTCTGATAAGTATGTACTATGTAGTATGTAATAACTTAAATTTCAGTCATCATATGGCATCAGAGGATTTGGAATATAAGGTCTGTCCATCTTAAGTGGTCTATTTATGTTTCCTAAGATTTGAGTGGTTACCTTTATGTACTAGTACTGCAAAACACTGAGACCAAAAAAAAAAAAGCATTGTTTTTTTTCTTATTAGTTTAACTCCACCAGCCATTTCTGTGGCCTAGATAACTTTATATCCAGTCCCAGAGATAAACCAACATGAAAATTAGTGGTATTTTTTAAAATGAATTCTGTGGTATTTTAAGCAAATTCTTACCTCCACAGACACACACACACACACACACACACACACACCCACACACACACACAAAAGATAAGTCTCAAACTTGAATTGTTCTGCACGCACATTATACTTACATCGGTACCCCCTGAAGAAGGTTTAGGACTGAGAATCAAACCCTTTTCTAATGTAAACTGATTTTAAAAGTGGAACTCTGAGCAAAATTCAAAGTGTAAGGAACAAGAATATGTTAAATGTTAAATGATTATTACATCCAGCACACTGTGATAAACTGCCAAATTCAAATAAGCTTCGGCACTTTGACTATCAGAAACTTGCTTAGCACTTGTCCTATTATCAACTGTTTATTTTATGTTTCAGACATTAAAATACACATAAGTACTAAAAAAACCCTAAACATAATTCATTATCATTTGCTGTAATTTGACACATTTTAATTATGTAATTGTGTAGATAACTAATGTTTATTCTTCTCCCAGTTCACTGGCCACTTACTTTCATGTCCTTCAAGAGAACTGGATGAATTTACCTTTTGTAAATCTGTCAGACTCTGATGCTATGCGTTGCAATCTTAATTGTTGGAATATTTTAAGCATATTGTGTGAAAGGGTTAAAAATAGTCAAGCAACCATTTGAGATGGACTGACCTACTGTGCATGAGTCACATGGAATACTGCACATAATTGGTGCATTTCTTTTTCTGTTTTGGAGATTGGTAGTATATATCACCATCCCCATTCCATGATAAAAAGAGGCTCATTGCTTAAGATCTCATTTTGTGTTTCACAGAAGAAAGAAAGGGATTGGAAAAACATTGGAAGTACATTTTTGGGTGAGGTAAAAATTGTCAACTTCTGAAACAACCCGCTACGAGCATGTACCAGCATGAATAGATATATAGGAAACAAAAAGTCATCACCTCTGAGACGGCAGCATTCTGTAGGCTGCGGGTCTGTTTGACGGCCTCCTCATAGCGGGGCGGTTCTCTGTTCTTGGGTGTCTGGTTGAAAACTGGGGACTGTTGGATGAAGGATGTCTGGAGATAAAAAACTCAGTGAGCACTCAACTCAAAACAGAACTCAACACTAAAAACCTCTGAATAAGTGTAGGATGTTCTACTTTGTTTAGTGGCCCATTGATAAGTGTTGATGGGATGGGGGACGTCTGAGGTGAGATCCTGTTATCTGGGGAGCTGCTGAGAAAGCAATGAGGTATCTCCAGGCCTGCTGGGTTCTCAATGGTACTGTGCTGGAAACCTGACCTCTCAGTGGTGCCCAGAGGCTGGGTCTGTGTGAAGAGTAAACCAATAGGCCATGAGCATTTGTATCATAGAGAGCATTTGTGTTTGTGTTATGATCTTTCTGCTTGGTATTTTGCAAGTCTTTTCAGGTCATGCTGGCAAGGGTCCACCAGGCACGGCCGTCGATGAAAATGTTATCAGCTCATCACAACCAATGAGCTCTAGTTACACAAGTCATCCAGGACTCAGGCCAGGCTCGTTCACTATGCCAAAGTAATGGCCATCTAGCTGGGAAACCTTAGCATGGTGCCCTGCTGCCAAGACAGGCCAATTACAGTCGAGTGAAAGCCTAGAAAGAAATGAGACCAGCAGCTAACATCCATCTCATTGATAAATGACTCTGCTGGACAGACAAAACTAGATGATCCCAGAGCTCACAGATTATGTTCACTTGTTCCAATTGCTCCTGCTGGCACTCATCCTGTTCTTACTCAGATTCCACAGTCATTGAATACTCTGTAAAAAAAAAACTCTGTAGTGTGGATAAAAGTGATATGCGTCTGACGTTTGGTCATCTTGAGAACAACATCAATTACAACTTTGTCTGATAAATTTTTTATAGTAAGCAGTTAGACAAATTGATTTATCTATATTTCCAAAATATTTTATGCTGAACATACTCATTTTGAAAATATATCTATGGAAGACCGTTTCCGCCACTGAAAAAAAAAAAAAAAGGTAATGCACCCTTTTCACAAGACTGTGATGATGCGTTATTTGTATTTTTAAAATGGGAATGCAAAATATATATTTGTGGTACTCTCATTCACTGCTCAAGTAAACCCGACTATGATGGCTTCCGCTGCTGTAAAAACCTGAAAATGTGAAAAAGGTCCATTGCAACTTCTCTCACAATACTGAATTCACTACAGGAGGACTTCATTCACCCCCAAAGCTGTGTGAGGCATGTTTTATTACGGATACGCGCACTTTATTTCACGTCTTCTGGACTGTTGACAAAAAGCACACGCTTACCCCCATTGTGAGGTTTGGAGGGGCCAGGACAATTTTTAATATAACTCCATCTGGATTCATCTGAAAGAAGAAAGTCATATACACCTAGGATGCCTCGAGGGTGAGAACATCACAGGCTAATTTTCATTTTTGGGTGAACTAACCCTTTAATTAGGGCTGTGCCTACAAATATATTTTAAAATGTAATTTATTCCTAAAATGACAAAGCTATATTTTCAGAAGCCATTTCTCCAGTCTTCAGAAATCATTCTAACATGCTGATTTGGTGTTGAAGGACCAATTCTTAGTATTATCAATACATTATTAAATATTATATAAAACATATATATTCTATTACATAATATTTATGCTATTATATTTGTTAAATTATATAGTATATGGCAAAATATTTGTATTTGGTTATAAGACTGACCTGAACTATATGGTTGTGACTGAGCAGCTGTTGTGATGTAGGACTCTCTGCTTTGGTGGGCTGTATTTGTGGGGTCTGAATTAAACCTGACACTGATGGAGAGACAGCCTGCAAAACTGGCTACAAAAAGACATCAAGATTAAATTTAAGTATTGACAAGTATTTACTGCACCTAACACATATATACACAATTTTTGTGTTACCTGTAGTTTGACATTAGTGTTGGGCAGCTGGATGGTAGTGGTATTATTTGCTAGGGGCACTGGAAGAAGGATCTGAGTGCCCCCATGCGGAGTGGTTAGCAGAGTCTGGGGCTGTTCTATGACCTGTGGGACTCCTTGGTGGCTGATAATGAACTGATGGATTGGAGTAGCTGTCACCTGGTTGGGATGGGCCTCCTCAAGCTTCAATAGCGTTGGCATAGTGTGTGGACTCAGTGTGTAGTTAGGAGGGACAGTGTTTTCTGTTTTGACAGACGCCAACATAGTGGCTGGACTGGAAATTTTATTATCTTCTGCAGGTAGAACAACCTGTCCACTCCTTTTTTCCACCTCTAGCTGCATCTTCAGTTCTTCCACAAGTTTCTGCTCCTGCTCCAGTTTACGCAGCAGTTCCTCAATTTGTCGCTCTTTTTCGTGTAGTCTCTGGTCCTGTTCTTTGGGAACTGGAGCTGCCATTACTAAACTGTGGTTTTGGCCCTCTGCCTGTCCCTCTTTGCTGTGAACCTCTGAAGAACCAGGAGACACAGGTGGAGTGGAGCTTACATTTTCAGAGGGCTGTTGGATGGGGGATAGGGTTGTAGTGGTGCTGGACACCTCCATAGGTGTGCTGCAGGGCTGTATCTTAGGTCCTGTGCAGTTGTTGGGTGCAGTCGAGGCATTGTTTTCTTGAAAAGGCTTAAGCCGTTCAATTAGGTCTGTTTTTGTTCCAGACACTGGAAGACCACGTAATTTTAACTCAATTTTCAGCTCTGCCACCTGCCAAAATAAACCCATCATTAGTAAAATTACTCTATGAATATTAGCTCCATAGAGAAAATAAAGTGATTTTTGGGTTACCACATATATCACCATAAAAATAGCTACAAATCATCTGGATCTACAGTATGCTTATATTCTAACATTCTATTTATCAAAGAATCCTGAAATAAATGTTATCATGATTTGTACAAAAGTATTAAGCTGTTATCTGTTTTCAACACTGATAATAATAAAAAACTTTTTGTGAACGTTGAATCATATTATATTACAATATATTTTCTGAAGGATCATATGGCCTTGAAGACTGGAGTAATGACTGCTAAAAATTCAGCTTTGCCATCACAGGAATAAATAACAATGGAAAACGTAATTTATTGTGTAACAATGTCTTTTTATATAAATCCAGCCTTGACGAATATAAGAAATTTCTTTCAATTATGAAATGAAATTTTCTGTGAAAAAAAATCTGTCGGTACCTTCATCTCCTCCAGGTTGGCAGGTAGTATACCTGCCTTGCGGTTGGAAAGGGTGCTGTTGGGCCGCACAGGTGTTGCTGTTGGTAGAGACACCACAATAGAGGCAGGAAGGCTGTTGGTGCTGTTGATAGCCACTGTGGCACTGCTGTTTTGGCCTTCCATCACATGCCTGGTGAGCAGAGAAGCAGATGGGAATAAAGGGAAGAAACAACACTTAACATCACAGAAGGAACAATTCTCAACAAATAAACATCATCGAACAATGCAGAGGCAGAATACAACGGCAGCTAAAATAAATCTTGCACAAGAGATGGAAAAGGAAGCAATAACCTCTTCGACTTCCTGCCATTAATGAAAATCACTAAACAGGATTTGTTATCGGAAAATAGGTAATGGTCCTGATGGCCACCGGCAACAATAATAGCATTATGCACAGATACACAGATAACAAATACACAGAACCGGATCTCCTTGCTTACTTGAGAGGTGCAGGAAGGATGGTCTGGTAGTTGTAATGCTGCTGTTGCTGTTGGCTCAGGATCTGTAGCTGCAAAAATAGCTGCTGTTGTTGTAGTAAACGAGCATATGAGGAGTCCATCGGGGCTTGGTCGGGTTCTTGTTTCTGGTCTGGGGGAATGTATTGATGATATTTTAACTTTTTCACACGTGGCTTGGCCTCCTTACTCTTCTTACTGCGGCTCTTGTCCGCAGTGAACTTAGGCTGACTTTGCTGTAAATTGAACAGAGATTTCCCATTATGCATTACATCTAATCAAGGGAATTTCATAAATTTTTGTTGTTTCTTCAGTTCTTTACTGACCTTTACAAGGGTGTGCCCAGACTTCACAGGGGCCATGGTGACTAGCTGTGGCATGGGTGCTGGAGGGCTAACTGAATGCTCATTGGTGGAAAAAGGCTTGAGGAAATCTGTTGTGGTGGTCACTGCAGGAAAGTGCTTTGAAAAACAATACATGATGAATCTCAGGTGTTCTGCAAAAATTCAATTTCTATATTCAATTTTTTTGCACCATGAGCTCTGAAGTTAAAAGGAGGTGGCAAGAATACCTGTAAGAAGTTATTAGGCAATGGTGAGGACTCTTCAATGGCCCGGACCTCCCCAGGTGAGGCTGCAGAACCCTGGGACTCATGACTAGCTGGCTGCTCAGGTGAAAACGCATCTCCACTGTCCTCATCAGCTGGTTCCTCTAGAGTTCTAGGGTACTGCATCTGACCATCTACCCAATTAAAACATAGGATAATGTATCATACTTCATTCAATTTATGTGCCATGTTCATATTTACCCCAGTTTAATACATAAATATAGTTTGCATTTTCACCAATGATGGCCTCCTTGACACTGGAGTCCACAGGCAGGATGTTCTTCTCCACAAGCTCCATGGGGCCGGGGCGTTGAGCGATCTTCTCATTCAGGTCATCAGCCAATCGAGCTCTCTTCAATTTCAGCTGAGTGGCTTGCAGAGAAGGCTCCGCCACTGTCTCTGCCAACCCACCAAAAACCAAAACATCAATCATTTCAACCCACACTCCTACTGAACCACCACAACAATCACACAGAGGTCAACTCAATCACAGAAGTAAATAGTGCACAAGTACAGCATCTGGATGACTCTTTAGAACAGTTATGCTGACTGGTTAAGCTGCCACTGCTTTAAGTTTCTGCTGAACTAACTTGATAGCATAGTTTGGTAAAACTATTCAGATATAAACATTGATCATCGTACATACATCAGCATATATTGCATATCAGATATGTTTGACATATGTTCAACCATACTTGATTTATACGCTAAACCAATAGTTATTTAGACAACATATATACCTGACTAGTATGGTTGAGCTTCCATTCATTCCATTTGTTGTACTTTATGTATATGTGCGTTGATCAATGTTTATATGTGAATAAAAGCCTAAATTAAATTTGTTCATCGTGTAAAAGTGATCATATCTTTTCAGGAGACGGAATAATCTGCACATTTTATATGGATTACTTTTATGGTCTCTGATTTTTTCTGATCATCTGATGTGAAGTTTTGGTGGAATGGACTTGGATGGTCAATGGATGGACAGAAATCTGTCAGGCTTCATTAAAAAATATCTTCATTGCTGTTTTGAAGGTAAACAAATGTTTTATGGGTTTGGAACGGGGTTCCATTTTTTGGAAAGTTGTGTCTAAATTGTCCTTACATTCAAACAAATGGCTCTCGCGTGTTAACAGAGAGAAAATATAAAGTAAAATGGATCAGAAATTACTCCCAAATGATTCAGAATGAACTCAAAATCAAACTGAATAAATAGACTTGGATTTGGAATCAAATCAGAGAAATCTGTATTGATGCCCATCTCTATTAACAAGATTTGAGAGCTACAGCTACAGCTTTGTTTAAAAACACAGTAGATTCAAAAAAACTTTTCCCAGCATTACATGTATCATGAATGGAGGATTACCTTGTAAGATGTGCATTCGGACCAACTCGGCCCTTTCTGGACGGCTGCGTATTTTGTGCTTTAGGAAATTTTCAGTCTACAGAGAGAAAGGATACAGAGTTTCAGAAAACGAAATCCCTCTGTAATTCAGGGATCAGAAAGTAACCATTATAATGATCTCCGCTGTGCTTTGCAAATAACAAACACATTTACAGAAGGCTTAAGCTATTAAATCAACTGAGAGGTTCACATGTGTCCCATTACAGAGAGCTGGGCAACCCTGAAGAGGTTTCAGGGAGGAACAGAGAGCCCAGATGGCTGAGGAAAGTGCAGGAGGTCTGGGGCTTGGTGCCCTGCTCTTACCCTGGCTCTCTCAAGGCTGCGAATCTGTTCATGGAACGCTGCAGGGCTCTTCAGGGCTGTAAAGTCACACACACACAAGCAGAGCATCAGTCTCATGAGGACACAAGGCCATCACCCACACTTCAAACACACACGGCTCTTTCATCTCCTGCAGTCTTTCTAAATGCTGTAGCGCTTGGTCTCACATATTACTCAGAGCAGAGATGGTGGGCGCACACAGAGAATAGCAGACAGACTACACGGTGCCCTTCAGGACCAGACAGCTACCTTTTAATCCCAGCAGAATCTATGCCTGATATTACACTGAGCTATGAGACAGCATGCAGTGTAATCCCATCAATCAGCTCAGACATGGCCAGAGGAAAAAAAATGTACCTTTATGTAAGTATGAGAGATCTCACACACTGCTCGGTGACTTGGTTGAACGGAAAAGTGGTTATGAGCAATAACAGAATGAGCGGTGGTGAGGCGAGAGGTGAGCTTTTGGTAAAAAAATACCATGTGCATTGGTCACCTATGCCTGGTTGTGAACTATGCTGAAGAGTGAGAATAAACAACTGATTCAAAAGCAGATGTGGTACAGAAACCACAGCACCAACTGATTTCTTAAACGCACCATAAAAAAGGAAGGTTTACATGACATCAAAAATTTAGATGTAATGTGGAACACAAAGAATGTTACACTACCACTACCAACGTTTTTTTGGGGAAAAGTTTCTTATGTTCACCAAGTTTAATTTTTTTGATTAAAAGAAATACACAGTTAAAACAATAATAATGTGAAAATGATTAGAATTCAAAATGGTTTTATTTTAAAGGTTCTATTTAAATATATTTTTATTTTAACATTTATTCCTGTGATGGAACAGTTTTGAATGGTAGTGCAAAATGTGATTGGGATTTTTAAATCTCGCAACATAATTTTTCACATTTACAACAGAACAATTATTTTTCCTTAAATATAAGTTAGATATGCGAATAAAGCCCTGTAAAGTCAACATGACATTTACTGCAGCCTATTCTTTTTTGTATGATTTATTGGTTAGTTATTCAAAATGTAAAAAAAGATTTGGAACTTGTTTTTTTAAGTCTTTCTTACTTTTTAACCAATCCACTTTTCACAATCCAATTAATTCATGATGGATAAAAAAATTAAATAAAAAAAAAACATACTTTTTTTTTTTTAGATTATGAAGGAAAAATGGGTCACAAAATGCCATTTCATAACTAAAACATTTTAACATATTTAGTTAATATTAGCAGTTTTCATACAGAAGTAAATATGAATCATCCTCACGTTCATATGCTGGTGCACACAGCAGTATTAGATGGCAGGGGCTGTACTCACGTGGCATGATGCCCTGATCAACGAGCTGCTCGCGGGTGCGTCTCTGCTGTAGCCTCAGCTGGAGAACTGGTGGAGAGAAGCAAGAGCAGTGTTACGTTCTTGACCCAACCTCTAGATCAGGCTTGTCAACACTACACACAGAATGGAACTTTTCCACCTGATTAACACACCTACAGAGCAGTGTTACGTTCTTGTACACACACACAACTTTTCCACCTGATTAACACACCTACACACACACACACACGCAACAAAAGGAAATCTAACCTTTAGCACAACCGAAATCACACACATTTCCTCTCTAGAATTACATAAGAGCCACCATTCAAAAAAAAAAAAAAAAAAAAAAAACCTAGACCTTCTTCCTGCTACACAAACAACAGGCTCTTGAGCGACCCTTTTGAAGTGTGCTGTTTGGAAGACTTCCTGAGAAAATTCTTAAGACATTTTTCTTTGCCCTCTTGGCTGAGCCTCCCGGATTTACTTGGCTGATTATAAAAACAGCTCAAATTGGTCAGAAAGACAACATGATAACGTCTGACTTTATCAAGAATCATGAGCTCTATTAGCTGGGAATTTATAAATCTATGAAGGCAAGTTCAACACACAGCTGCATGTCACACATGCCAATATCTGCATGAGGTGATTATTAAAGAAGTTTGTTGTTAATGCTCAACATGTGACTAACAACATCATCCACATACATTTTATGCATATTAATAAAACATGTACTGTCAGTCTGCCAGTGTCAAATGCAATGATGTTCTACATGCTTAAATGCAGGAACAGAAAGGTTTAATCTGACTAAAAACTGAGTCAGTTTACTGTTAACAAGGTCAGCTGAGGTTGAGCAAACGAAACTTTGGAGGGTGCTGAGGGAACATGATTGGCATTTTATTGTTTTCACTATGAATCTGTGCACTAAAGCTGAAGTGTGCAATTTCTGCACCACTTGTGGCACTGAAGAGAACTGTATTAACAGTTACTACTGATAATTATAAATACTTACGAAAAACTGGGAAAGTATTAGGGCTGCACAATGAATCGAATTTCTAATCACGATTACAATTATGAATGCCACAATTACATAATCGTTCAAAGCGGCAATTAATCATTCAAAGTCCACTTGTGTTATTCTGTGTGTTTAAGATGCTTTTTTTTCTTTCTACATGTTATCTTAACATTTATTCCATTGTTTAAATTTTAGTTTTAATACAACACTATAATACCATTCATACTTTTACTTTTTTGCAATTTAAATTTAAAACCAATCCGATGTATAGTTGACATTAGAGGCTTAATACTATAGAAAAGCACTAAAAGTTCTTCGGTTAGAGTGTTTTCAGCTTGTTTATTTTCATATAAAAATACGGCATGCAGTTGCATCAAACAATGGTATAAACATCATTCAATGTAAATTGTGATAATCGTAATTAATAATCGCAATTTCAAGGGAATAATCGAATATTATGATTTTTGTCATAATCGTGCAGCCCTAGAAAGTATTTTACAATACAAAAAGGACATACTTCAGCTCTGAGAGGAATGAATGCACCATGAAGGAGATAATACTGGGGCCTCTGCTACAGTATAACAGATGCATTCCTGGTGCCCTGACTACACATGACTCAACATTGACCTTGATCCTAATCAGGTTAATTTTTTACTTGGGGCACAGAAGAAAAAAATCGTTTGGGTCTCCTTGATTGCACAACATAGCATTGCAGCTTTTTAGGTTGGGTTATTCCACATGATGAGTAAAGCAATTTCCATCATGTTGGTTTCTATCAAGATGATATATCTCAACACTCTTTCACATCCTTTCAAAGTTTTTTTTTTTTTGACGATCAGAGTCTGCTCAAACATGGCAAACATGCTGAACTAGTGGCTTCAAAATAGCTGTGAGGATCAGAGAATTATATGATAACAGTTCATATAATATAATTATATTATTGTTACACATACTGCAATTCAAAAGTTTGGGGTCAGTAAGACTTTAAGATTTTTTCTTAATTTGACCCAAAAGTATAAAAAGAAAAATGGTTTTTTTTTTTTTTTTTTTTTTTTTTTTTTTACTTTCTATAAAAAAAAAAAAGAAAAATAAATGCATCAGTTTCAGAAAAATATATATTTTATACTGTTTTCAATGATAATAATAAAAAAAATTCTTTGAAAATGTAGCTTTGGAATAAATTATATTTTATTATATATATATATATATATATATATATATAGAAAGCAGTTATTTCAAATTTGCAAATATTTTTGATCAAATAAAAGCAGGCTGGTCAAGCATAAGAGACTTTCAACCACATTAAAAAAATCTTACAGACCCCAACCTTTTAAACAAAAGTGTAACATAATTTAAATAGTTATAATAAAAATAATAATACTGACTTTGATGCCTTTAGTGTGACTAATCAGTGAGCTGTTCTTTACCTGTTTGCAAATCCACAGACATTCAGACGGACATCTTTGGCTGTAGCATCACATGCTGTGTTTTGAGCATCTCAAGTAAAGTTTTTACTTATCTCTCAAGTTTTTGCATTCTGATCCATTCAGCAACACATCTTCTATAAACAATCTCTATGAAATGCATCCAGTCAAACTCAGATGAAACTGAACCCAGCCAGATTATAAGTGACTTCATTAAGACCTATTAACTAACTAGCCAATTTTGAAAACAAGCATCTTTATGCAACAATTTCATGCCAATCTAAGCCGTGCCTTTTGTTTTGATGGAAATGCTATTATCTTAAACAATCACTGAACTTCCTGTTGTGCATCTAATGGACAATCTCAACCATTTGCAGCAGATTACCTTGATTATCCGCAGAGTAATGCACATAGCTCTCTCATGAAAAGCCAATCAATAGTAGCTTTCTTTTTTCAAATGCTGTCATGCAAATTTCCATTAAACCGAAGCCTGGCAAACAAAGCTTGAGGCAGCCAGTAAAATCTATTCAAAATAATCTAAACCTATATACGCTCAGTGATAGAATGATATCCACCTCTCAGAGCCGAGCAGCAAGCTGCAGAACCTGGTATGAAGTTTCCTCTGCAGATGCTGTGAGTCTCCAGTCCTAAGCAGGCCATGCCGTCTGCCCGTCCTGCCTCACGTTCAGAGTACCTTAAAGTGGGCTCCTGACAGCACCAGAGCTTTGTGAAAAAAGCACAAGGACCACGTTCTTCAGGGCTCTCCATTCACTGTTAGCAGCTCCAGTGAAACTGGGACTCCCTCAGAGAAGACAACATCTCTGCTCCACCAGCAGATGGAGAGGAGGGAGCAGAAAGACCAGACCAACCATTATTAACCCCTCCCTGCCACTGGAAGTTCAATTCTAGATCATTAAAAAGTGCTCCTTTTTATAGTTTAGAAGAGCGATGAACGTTCTCTGTATGGACGAGTGCAGCATGGATGCTTCATTTTTTAGATCTGAGCAGCAAAAAAGCATAAAATAGCTCTCAGTTGAAATAACACAGTAAACATCTTGTTTGACAGACAGCCAGAGGATGAGTAACTGACACGGGCCATGCTCTGCCAAAGTCGTTTACATTTCCACTCGCTGTGACGGTGTGACCTCAGCATAGCTAGAGACCTAGAGGAGCAGCCCTCACAGAGCTGTGAGCCACCTCATGCAGACAGCGCTGTACTGTGACCTTTCACATGTCAATCAAAAGACTGCAACCAAACTACGAGGCAAAGAAATGTCAGGATTGTGGAGGCTGCTTCTGTGTGTCAAGAGCGAATGAAAAAGGGCTTCTCTTTTTCAGCGCATACAGAAATAAAACGTTATTTAATCAACTGGAAATAAAGGCTAAACTAATCAGCGAAAAGAGAGAGCCAAAATTAAATAGCTGAATTTATGCAGGCTGTGATTACAACCGGGAAAACAAATACCATTCCAGAACATGGACAAATTTGAAATCTCACAATAAATTCACCAAAAATGGGCAAAAAAATCTGACTGATGGTGAACATTTAGCCAAGAGGGACATCTAAATCATATATCGTCTGTGATTTTGTTGAAGGACAAACAACTTAGTACCACTCTGTACTTTTTAAACAAAGTCTCAGAAACCAGCTGTTTCTCACATCAGATGTGTCAAGTATAAACTAGGCTTGTCTCAACTGCAGGTCAACTACTAACATCTTCGCTGGCTGATTTTTATATTAACATTATTGTCTATTTTGTCTACACTACTGTTTAAAAGTTTGGGGCCAGAAACAGAAACAAATTTTTTTTTTGGAAAGAAACACTCTTATTCAGCAAGGTTGTATTAAATTGATCAAAAGTGACAGTTAAGACATTTATTATTTTACAAAAGATTTATATTTTAAATAAATGCTGCTCTTTTGAACTTTTTAGTCATCAAAGAAGCCTGAAACTGAATATCAAAAAAATATTAAGAACAAAATTTTTTTGAGCATTAATTCATTATATTAGAATGATATCTGAAAGATTATGTGACATTTAATTTTTTTTTAAATATACTAAAATAGAAAACAGTTTCTTTAAATAATAATAATATTTCACAGTATTGGTTTTACTGTAGACTCGATGAGCATCAGAAATCTTTTAAAAACATTTAAAAATCCTATCGACCCCAAACTTCTGAACAAATGTATTATAAATAAAACAATAAAGTGAATGAATTTAGGTATGACAATATTTAGATTTTTAAAGAGATTTAGAGTTTAAACTTTATATGTGGGTTAGAGGATGGCAGTGATAATCTAAAAGTGAAAATCATTATCCGCAATGAAATATCCAACATCAGCCAATATATACCCAAGTAAAAAAGTTATACATTTAAAATACATTTAATTCATACTAAATATAGTTCAAATCTATTAACATATTTACGGACATGTCACTCAAGACTTACTGACATAAAAATGATAATTAAACTTGCACTACTCATGTACAACTCATGCACAATGCACATTTCTTCATATTAAGCCTAAAATGCATTTAAATATTACTATTGATGAGGACTGTATGATCTTTGAAAAATATCAGTCTTTATATGCAAGATATTTAAAGTATACCTGAAGTAAACTTGCAATAGTTCCACTTTAGCACAATCAAGTATACTTCAGTATATCTTTAGTTGGACTTTAGCACTACTTCCAAACAATTAAAGAGCATTAAGTACAAAATTAGTTGTTCTAATTTAGCAGACTTTATTTATTAAAGTTTTTTTTTTTAAATTAGAATTACAGGGTATTTTACTATATACATAAATATGTCAGTGTATATGTAGTATACTTAGAATAAAATAAATGTATTTCAAATACATTTTACTATATTTATTTTCACTAGGGTTTTCAATTGTAATCAGTAACTGATGGTAATGATATATTGTGCATTGCTAATTTATGCAAATGACTCAATCCAACAATTTTTATTCAGCATCATAGCAAGTGACATACCATTTTTGCGTTCATTGAGGGGGGGCAGCCTCTGGCTGGGGTGCAAGGACAGTTCGCCCATCTCATGGGTTACAGCCTCACTCTGTGGGCTGGGTGCCAACAAACCACCAATCCCAGCATCCCCCTGGTCCTCCATGTCTCCTCAGTGAGGAGTCAAGGGTTTCGCTGGGGATCAGCAGACGATATGGTCACAGTAAGCTCCTCACTTCAGTTTCTGCAAAAGACAACGTCGGTATAGATTCAAGTAAAGAAAAAAGTAAACAGCAAAAGATAAGTGTGGAGGAAATTTTAGTCTCAGTTTGCTTCAGTATGCTTGAGTTTTCAATGAGCTGAGAGATAACAGGAAATCTATTTGTGTGTATGTGTGTGCAAGACAAATGTGAGACAGAGATGTTATTTTAGTTTCTTAGATGTCCTGGCTACTTAGAAAATGATTTGCATTAAATTCTTAGAAACTCATCTGGAGGACGTAGTTAAACACCTTTGATAGACATATATGTTGTATATGCATTATGATTGGATAAGATCAAAGCATCCGCATTTGATGAAGGTGTTTTCTCTTTGTTGCAATTTACAGCCAACACTGAATGACTGTATGAAAGTAGACCTTTTCCTGCATGAAAATAAATATTCAAAAGACTTTTGTCTCATACCTTTAATTGAAATGGAAAAATGCCATGACAATAAGCAAAGGAATTTGGTCCAGGTTAGGCAGACTGTGTTTTAGTAATACTTGAAATTATAAGTGAAATGGAGAGTTTGGGAATGATGTAATAGTTCAAGGATGTGGTATAAGGTCTTTAATATTACTTTAGCCATGAAAAACGACCAAAAACACAGAGGATGTGTTGAATCTATGGCATATACAGTTTCTGCTGTAGCGCATCTATCAAAGCGCTAACAAATAATAAAAACGAGTCATTCCACAGACGGTGAATGAATAGACGTTGTGTTTGCTAGCCTATCATTACTCAACTTAACATCATCCCAGTGGTTTAGATGTGAAACCAATAAAAACATAAACACAGCACTCACCATGGTGCTGTAAAATGCTAGAATACACTATGACCACATCAGCACAAACCACAATCATCCATTCCCATGAAACACTTGCCATTCAAAACCTCCTGTCACATGGGAACTGAGAGGCAAATTTTTCTGTTGTTAATTTTACAATACAGTACAAATTTCAGTGGCATATAAATTTAGCAACTGATCTCAAACAAAATCTGCACAAGGGGATGGTGATGGATTTTGTTTAACTTAAAACTCGATTTTGCCAGTGATGGATTTGGCTTCCTAACTTCCTAACAAATCAAACATCACATTCTGGATTAATTTTTTTTTTCCCTCTTCCTGTGGTTTTCCACATTCAACCACCTGTGAGCCGCTCTACACACCACCCTGCACCCTGAAAAAAAGGGGGGCAAAAAATTGACTATTTTAGCTGCCTGTAACATCTGATCCAGCCTTTCAAAAAAGGGCAGGTTTCTAAATACGAATTCCAGCTGTTTGTACTGGGTTATCAATGACTCAGGCCATGTACTCGAAAATGTATCTAGTAAAACATTGTGGGACATGTGGCCACCGACCTAATAAAGTTCCCAAAGCATGTTTTGATATGGAGACGGATAGTATTGGAAGAAAACCGCATGGCCTGATATGACCTCTGAGTAAAGAGAACATTAGCAGCATCTACTCCCTCCAGGTTTTTGCAATTCTTTGATCACTAAATATGATGCAAAATCAACAAAATGTAGCATTTTTTGCATACATGCATAATTTGCCATTTCACACATAATAACCGCAAAAAAGTGTCATACTAGTACTATCAAAAATTATAGTAAATGACTCAGTGATAAAACAATTCAGTTTAGTTATAATGAATGAGGTAGTGTGGTGCATGCTTGATTGTTATTAGGGTTGTTATTATGTTATTAATTGTTTTGTGGTGATTTGTTTTCTTTTTTTGTGTTTTTTATGTTGTATGAGACAGATAACACACAAAGTTATGTATAGCTGTCAAACAATTAATCACGATTAATCACATCCAAAATAAAAGTTTTTATGTAAGCTAATATGTGTGCGTACTGTGCTATTTATTGTTTATATAAATACACACGCATACAATATATAATTTGAAAATATGTACATGTATTTACATGTATCATTTATATTATGTATAAATATATTTAATATTTTTTTAATATTTTTATATGCTTTATGTGTGTATTTGTGTGTGTTTATATATTAATATTCATTCACACAGTACACACATTATGTAAACAAAAACTTTTATTTTGGATATGATTAATTGCAAGTAATAATTTAAGAGCACTGAAAATATGACAAAATACCTGTTTTGGTAAGTATTAATGTAAACACACTCAGTTTTTTTTTTCCTTTTCCTTAAAAAAGAGAGAATCACTCACTGCTGTTAACTAAATTTGTAAATTGTGAAAAGTTGTGAAAAATACTAACAAGAAATGCGGAAACGATTCCTGTTTCAAAGAGAGCGAGTGCAGACGAGGAATCGATGCGCCGCTTGCTTGGCGGAGGAACAGTGAACCGTGTCTACACCGACGCGACACCAACGTTATGATGAATATATATTAATGGTAAAACATTAATGTATTAGCTAACATGAATGCACAATGAACAATACATTTATTACACAATTTATTAATCTTTGTTAATGTTAATAAAAATAGAGTCGTTCATTGTTCATGTTAGTCCATAGTGCATTAATGTTTACAAACACAACATGTGATTTTAATAATGCATTAGTAAATGCTGAAATTAACATGAACTAAGATTGAAAAAAATTGTTGTGGAAATATTGTTCATTATCATTTATGTTATTTATATATTTTAACTAATGTAATTAACTAATGTTAACTAATGAACCTTATTGAAGAATGACCGCAGATGAGGCATTACGTTCATGGCACTGCGACCAACTTAACATTTTACAGAGTTTAATGTAGCAATGTGGTCGCTCAGTTTTTCAAGATCAGTTTTAATCGTGTAACTGTTAATAGATTTGAACAAAGAAATAAACTGTTACTACGCACAGGCCGTATTGATTGCAAATACAAAAATAAGACGAGTAAAGAAAACGCGG
Organism: Cyprinus carpio; assembly: GCF_018340385.1. Taxonomy (NCBI): domain Eukaryota; kingdom Metazoa; phylum Chordata; class Actinopteri; order Cypriniformes; family Cyprinidae; genus Cyprinus; species Cyprinus carpio. Next base: position 11,227,481 of record NC_056608.1, read on the forward strand.
TACTTATTAAAATAATCACCCTTTATTTAAATATATGAACACAGAAAACCGCTGTTAACAGCTTAATATAACTTTTCCCATTCTATGACTAGTAAAATAATGGCAACGTATTCTGACAAACACGGCTCTCCTCGGAGTAACTGCGAGCATTACGTCTTCTTCTTGTGTGACAGGTGTCAGCGTTAAGGCACAATACTGCCCCCTGGGAGCTCAACCAGGTACTGGAGCTGGAGTATTTACATGTGGTGTTATAAGATAACTGTTCATTTCAAATATTGCGGTATATCATCACACACTAAATTAACACGATATCGATAATTGTTTATTTGAATATCACGGTTATTGTCAATACCGGTATATCGCGACACCCCTAGTCTCTTTAGAGGACATTTGAACTCTGTGTCAGTACCTCATAAACAGGACGAGTCGGGGATTTGTCATGTCATGTAGTGCCGCATCCAATGTAGCATCACTTATTATGAGTTCTATATGTATTATATATTTATCTGTATTATTTCTTTTATAGGCTATTTATTTAAGTGTTTTGCAGGGTGCGTATTCACTGACAGAAGTGCTAAAATAAACACAAGCTGACGAGTTAAATCGGGTGTGTTAGATGAGTGAGACTGTGCTGGGCTGCTCCAGGACAGTTCTGAAAACCATTTCAGAGACATGTTCTTAAATGTGACTCATATAAAATATATGACATACAGTTTAACGTTTAATTTAATATTATTTATATCTCAACACCGCGACTTTTAATATATTTTTTATATAAAGTTTGAGTTTTAGTTTGTTATTATTTGTAATTCTTACATAACTAACCAGCAAATGTCATCTACTCGTCCTCTTTATTTGGAAATTTCTAACATTCTCTACACTGTAAGATCTTTTGGTTGGTAGTCAACACAATACACAAAGTGTATATGTTTTGAAGGGCATTGTGCCAACATCCAAAACACTGTATGTGTATTATGAAGTCACTATTAGTCCTTCATAGTCACTGTTGCTAGGATACAGCAGCCTCCCACACAAATAAACTCAAGCTGCTGGAGCTCTCGCTCTCTCAGCAGTGCACTGTTTAGTGATCACTCACAATGAGACAGGTCAAATGTAAACTTACTGTATGTACACTGAAAAAAAAAAAGTTTAAGAATATATTTTAAAATTTAAGCCTAAAAGGTAATATATATATATATAAATATGTTAGTAGTAAAAGTATTTCCCTGTCTGTATCTTAATTTGATTTTCATTTGCAATGTCATACTAAATATTGTTTATTATTTAGAAATGTGTATTCTATGGAAGGACACATTTATGAAGCATATGATTTAATGTCACACCATGTGAATATTTGCATGCAATGTGGCATACACTCACCGCCACAAGCAATGGTGATGCAACACGAAGCAATAAGCTGGCCTCAAACTTGGGAAATTGCCATGGCAATATTGATATAAAATATAAAATATATTCAATAATAACACTTCAACACTCCACCACATCCATTCCAGGCCATTAAGCAAAGCTGAAGACGGCCATCTGATGTGGATCCACCGCGTCAAAGAATAACATTTAAACAGTCCACATCTGGCTTACACCACATTAAATATGTGGTACAGTGATCTATGAGATACACTCTAAGGATAGTTACAATAATAATGTGTATCTTACATAAGAAAAACAGAGGGGCTGTGCTGCTTCTGTGGTCTGCTGTCTCTAGCATGCCTCACTGTTAGAGCTCATGGCTAAACCATTTTCCATACATCTCTCAAACCACATACACTTCAAACTATAACAGTGTGTGCCAAACTATCTATCACAATCGATTCAGTTAAGTTATTGAAGGCAATTAGAGTAAACATCAACACGTCTCAAGAAGGAGCAAGGAAAAGAAAAAAAAATCAGTTGGTTTTCTATAGAAACAGCAAGATCTAGAGAGGTTTGCTCAAAACTAAGCAGGTAAACTAATGGCACCTCACTGAGAAATGACCAGCCTTCATGTTTACGTCAGGAGAGGTCAAAGCGTAGCTACTTAATTGGACAGTTCACCCTAAAATAAAAAAACTGTCTTCATTACTCACCCTCACGACGTTCCAGACTTTAATTCATCTTCAGAACACAAATGAAGATATTTTTAATATTCTTTCATAATTTTTGTTCACGAAACCAAAATTTCCATGCTTCAAAAAGCACATGTAGATATTGCTCAACCATATATGTTTGACATGGAGAAAAAAATCTCATTAAGATTTTGCACGTTAAAGGGATACTCCATCCCAAAATGAAAATGTTGTCATTAATCACTTACCCCATGTCGTTCCAAACCAGTAAAAGCTTCATTTGTCTTCGGAACACAATTTAAGATATTTTGGATGAAAACAGGGAGGCTTGAGACTGTCCCATAGACTGCCAAAAAACTAACAGTGTCAAGGTCCAGGAAAGTATGAAAAGCATTGTCAGAATACTCCATCTGCCATCAGTGATTCAACCGTAACATTATCAAGCGACAAGAATACTTTTTGTACAAGAAGAAAACAAAAATAAGGACTTTATTCAACAATTCCTCTCCTCTGTGTCTCACCAAATCAGCGTAGCACCATTTTGGCAATTCTGAGCTGTACACAGGCGGCGTACGCTCTTCTGTGTCAGCCGCGCTGCGCCGATGCATTGTTGTCTTTCAAACCAAAACGTAAATACATGTAAAAAACATATCCTTGTGGCGCGGCTGATAAAAAAGAGCATACAGCGCCTGCGTACTAGTCAGAATTGCCAAAATGGCGCTATGCTGAAGAGGAATTGTTGAATAAAGTCGTTATTTTAGTTTTCTTCGTGTACAAAAAGTATTCTCGTCGCTTCATAATGTTACGGTTGAATCACTGATGGCAGATGAAGTATTCTGACGATGCTTTTCATACTTTCCTGGAACTTGACACTGTTATTTATTTGCCAGTCTATGGGACAGTCTCAAGCCTACCGGTTTTCATCCAAAAAACAGACAACATTGTGGCGAAAAACTAACACTCAATATTAACTTAAAAATTAAAAATCTCATTTGCGATTAAACTGTAATATTGAGAAAAAACGGCATTGTTGCATGTGTGTGATATTATTTCATTCATATAAATATAAAAAAAAAAAAAACCTATACAGTGATATTTTTGCTTTCATAACTTGAATTATAGGGGCATTTCAACTGCATTCTAATAGACTTCATCATACAGTGAATGCTTTTGGATTTCAAGACCTGTTTTTTTTTTTTTTTTTTTTGCAAAGTCAGGGACATACTTGATAATGTTTTTTTTTTTAAACGATAACATCACAAACCTATATGTTGGTTGCAGTGAAAGGACAAAAATTATGAGATATTTTTGCATTTATGTTCAAGAAGCTTGGAACAACGGGATTAAATAGTTTTCAGGGACTAATAAAACACCATTCTTCCAACTGCTTTAAGCATTGGTATAATAGACATTTCATTTCATACTTTGATTAGGGCTGCAACTAACGATTGCTTTTAATCGATTTTTTTTCGATTAATCAGTACCTTATATTTTAGTTGTGCCCATTTTTTCCCCACAGTAAATTATTAACAAAGGGTTTTTTTTAGACTTTTTTTTTTTAACAATTTTGCAAGTCAGGGATCATACTTGAGTTAATGTTATCCTTTGTCGAACTCTCTGCCAGCTTGCATATCTCGATTTTTAATGTTTTCACCATGGCAACAGGGCTCCTAAAGTAGTTTAACATCCCGAACAAAGCTTATTAAGGAATCTTTCAGCAGACGAATTAAAATTAGTAAACATTTTATTATTTTTTTCCTGTAAACACCCTTATACCTGGGAAAAGCTGTTGGCTTTGCTGTGAAATTGTAAACCAACAATGGCATGAAACCTGAATGGAATCACATTTAAAGTAAAATTTAAAAGAAAAAAAATTGGACACACAAAAAATTGTGTGAAAAAGAGCAATGCTTCGCATTTCAAATCTTCAACATTAACCTTCTCAGTGTTAGGCCATAAGACTGGAGACAGCTTTAAAGTTTTGGCAATGTTATCAGCTTTTGGAACAACATGGGCAAACAACATTGTACTGCAGAATCTGCAACAAGTAAAAGTCTTTGCACACTGTGGTTTTCAGAGACTAATAAACACCATTCAAATATTACAAACTAAAAACTGCTTTAAGCATTGGTATAACTTGACATTTCATTTCAGGGATTACATTTGATTTCAAAATGGATTATATTTTACAGGATTTTTCAGTGACTAATAAAGACTTCGTCCGATTAACCCGAGCTTACTTCATGCCGCCTGCCTCACCCATCACAATGTTTGCAGACAGAGAACGGGAAGCTGGTAAAAAGGCCACTATTGGCTATGCTAAACTGCTGTTTTAAAACCTCCGGTGGCTCATGACTGCCACAATATGGTCACCGCAGATTTTAAAATATGCACGAAATGAGCCGCTTACGGCAAATAAAAATTATTTAGCAAACGAAGCCACTAAATTAGTGACTATTTAATAATCGATTTTAACTAGTTCGATTAGTTTCAGCTGTCTTGTTTCAAATGGATTATATTTACAGCATTAACAGTCTAGTAGGAACAAGTTAACAACACACTCTTGGTTTTCATGAAACATTTTAATTGAACCAATATACTGATCAAACATCAATCAGCCACAAAGTGACTTTAATAACTAGTTCTTGTTTCATGTCTGTTGCAATAAGCATTGTTCTAGTAAGGAAGTTACAACACTCTTGGTTTTCCTTTAGGAAGGTGTGCCCTCAAGCTCTAGTTCTCCATTCACCCTATTAGCACAATAGCTTCTCCTTCACAGTGGCCAACATTTAATCTGTCTCAAGTGGCTTTTATGTCAGGGATGTGAACCTGATTCTGCTGAGACAGCATATTATGAGCCATGACCAAATACTCTGGAAAATATCAAACTCCAATTAAAAAGCAAAACCAGATGCTTGATCCTTTTCATGTGCACAAGCAATGATTTCCATGTGTTCATCAAAGGAGAGAAACAAGGTGGGCTGGCACAAGATAAATGTTTAGTTTACTTCGGCCCAGCACTTGTGCTCAACTTCCTCAGAGAGGTTAATGACAAACTTTAAGATTAACTTTTGACAAATGGTCCATTAATGATTTCATGTGGGGAATCAATAAAAAGTCCATGCATGTACACTAAAGAATTTATCCATTATGAAATGTCCCAGATGCGTAAAGATATGTACCAATTTAGCATTTTAATGCAGTTGCCAGTGTACATCCTAAAGTCAAGTAAGTTTGGGTGGTCTGCCAATGTTATAAAAAATATTTTTTGAATTAAAATTAAAAAAGAAAATTCCCAAAACAAAGAAAAAGTTAATAATCTGAAGTACAGCTAAAAATCTGTTATTTTAGTATAATTTATAAAGCATTACTTGATATATTGAATTAGATTTTGTTTTATATTTTCAGTTTTCATTTTAAGTTTGTTGTGTACGGCTGTCATTTTATTACTTTCTTTTTTTATATTTCTATTTAGCTTTATTTTTATATTTCAGTTTTTATTTTAGAACTTCCTGTTAAAGTCAACTTAATTCATTGCAGTTACTTACAACATTTCTGATTTCCATATGTAGTATTTTCCTTTGTTATTTACAATACACTTCACATTCATATTATATTTATGTTAAATTCAGCTTAATTTCAAAAACTTTCATAGTTTTAATTAATGATAACAACTCTGAGCTAAATGTGTCATTCTCTCACACAATAAGTATAATAATTATACAGTAACAATTTGTGTTGAGCTTTTATGATGATTTTGTTTTTTTTTGATAACCAATAATAATTTTTTTATTTGAATGCCGATAACCGATATGTTGGCCGATAAATCTATATCCAAAATTTTATGTACTTTTGAGAGCCTGATTACAAAAAAAGGTCTCATTATTAAAAGCCACAACCCAAAAACTTCAACATAAGCAGCCTAGTTTGAACAGTGTACATTTTAAAAATAGTTTTACTCTCCCATTACCAAATTTCATCACAAAAATTCTTACAAATAAATAAAATAATGCATAAATAATGCAAACAAGTTGTCTCAGGTCAAGTGTTTCTGAAGGATAAAATGCATTATTTATCTGCTGTAAGATATCGGCCAAATTTTCTTATTGGGCCGATACCGATAACAGAAAAAATTAGCATTTATCGGCCGATAACGATATGGTGGCCGATATATTGTGCATCCCTAGTAACAATAATATGATACTAAACACACTATTATTAAACAGACAACACTCAATTTTATGCAGTATGTCTCACCTAGGGGTTCTTTGTCCGAAAAAGGTTGAGGACTGCTGGTTAACTAATCAAAACTTAGGGATCGTAGTCAATAGCTGAGACTACAGGATACACTTGGTAAAATAAAAAAAAAAATAAAAAAAATGCTGCTTTCTGTATTTATAAGAAATCTAGATATGTGGATAATGTGGTAAAAACAAAATTTGCATGAAACCAAGAAAGATCAAGCAAATAATAGCATGTGAAATCTCGATTTTGTGGCAAACTATACATTTCTAATCAAAAACACATGACAGAGCATAAATCTTGCAACCAGGCACTACAGAATTTGATTTCTGACATTCATGACTTGCGGTGGCATGAAGTGGAGATGCCAGGAGTGTAGTCTAAGAGCTTCCCATATAAAGTTACACCTGTGTATGACTCACGAGTTGTTTGAAGACTGCAGATCTAATAGGTTGTTTACACTCATTCACATGGAGTTTCGGTTTCACCAGGAGAGTCAATGAGACACAAAGAGGATGCAAAAACTTCCAGTGCGTTTAATCTTTCTGCCATACAGATACTTAAATCATCAACAGACCCTTCTCCTCGGCCTACAGTAGCTGACACTGAGGGGCTCAACATGTAAACCCCAGTGTCTCAGCATAAACATCATGTGAAACAGCAGTGTTGATCTACAGACATCAAAACTCAATGTTTACAGATAATACAGTAAGTTATCATGCAAGTAGCCTTTTTTCACGACATACAGGTAATGTAAAGCTCATCCGAGAATACTCACAGTTTCATGTTTGTTTTTATTTTAGAGTGTACATGACCGTCATGCTCCGTGATTGTCAATGGCTCAATCCTCAAATCAGCAAACAGTCTAGCATGAGAACTACAGCGCTACACATTAAATCTCTTACTGCCATATAATGTCGCTTCTTACCCTGTTCCCTATAGCTGTGTCTAGCTTGCTGTAGCCCCTTGGTTTAATACTCCATAACTGTCCTTGATGTTGTCACCCATGTATCCAGGGATTGATTCTGTTTTTCTTTGGGACTGAAGTTTTTCTCTTTTTTTGAGGAAGTAAGATGGCCGATGCTCGTCTGAACTCGGTGACGCAAACAGAGGTGTTACAGGCCAGTCACCATCGTGGGGCGCCAATGTTCCGTCTATCTTTTTGTATATGTTACAACTTCATTAAAATGTGTTTAATTTGAATAAAATTACTGCTGATTTAGGCAGGATTGATTAAAGGTACAGTTAACCCAAAAATATAGATTTTCGTTTCACTTTTACTTCTCAGTCACCAATTACCTTCATGGTACGGAAACACTGAGTTATTATAAAAGTAGTCAAAGAACAACATCCTGCAGTTTTGGAACAATATCTGAGTGAGTAAATGACAGGATTTAAATATTGTGTTAAATACACAGAGATAATTACAGAAATAATTTATTCATGACACAAATTTTAACTTTTTCTAAAAGTGGAATTTGCCAATGAAAATATTACATTTTAAAATAAGCAAATAACAGCATTTAAATATCACACAGCAATGTCACTAGTCATTACAAACTGGAAAGTTTGATTCTAGCAAACAAGGTATTTAAATTTTAAAGGGATAGTTAACCAAAATAAAAATTCTGTCATTTATTACTAATTACTTATGTCGTTCCAAACCTGTAAGGCCTTCATTCAACTTCGAATAACAAATTTTTAATGAAATCTGAGAGCTTTCTGAAGTTCCCATAGACAGCAAGGGTTCTAACCCTATCTAGGTCAAGAAAAATAGTAAGGACATCGTTAAAATAATCCATGTGACATCAGTGGTTCAACCGTAATTTCACGAAGCTACGAGAATACTTTTTGTGCGCAAAGAAAACTAAAATAATGACTTCATTCAACGATTCGTCTCCTCCGCATCACCCTAGTGGCATTTTGGAGAGTATCACACACATAAACAACGTATGTACGCAGATACGTTGTTTACATTCAGATCAAAGCGTAAACAATGTATCTGCATACACACGTTGTTTACATATGTGATACTCTCCAAAATGGCACTACAGGGTGACGCAGGGGAGATGAATTGTTGAATAAAGTCATTATTTTTGTTTTCTTTGCACACAAAAAAAGTTTTCTCATAGCTTCATACTCTCGTATTACGGTTGAACAATTGATCTCATATGAATTATTTTAACAATGTCCTTACTATGTTCTGGACCTTGATCATGTTAGGATCGTTGCTGTCTATGGGAGGGTCAGAGAGCTCTCGGAATTCATCAAAAATATCTTAATGTGTTTCAAAGATGAACGAAGGCCTTACAGGTTTGGAACGACATGAGGGTGAGTAATTAATGACAGAATTTTCATTTTTGATTGAACTATCTATTTAAATATTCAGTAATACAATACAATAATTCACTCACTGCATTTTATACAACAATTTCATAACAGACAGGCACAATTACCAAACCTGAGATTACGATGCAAATACTTTTCTTCTTTACGATGTCTACTTGTTTTTCAGAACAGGCACCACATCCATTGGATTGTGTAGGAATTCATAAAGCTGCCTGGCGTTGCTACTACTGCCCAATATCTCACTAAGCTTATCCTGACTAAATGTTACAAGATCAGCCAGACAGGAAGCATGTTTTATAAGGCTCTTGAAGTTTTTCACATTGACTCCAGGCATACGGAGCAAGAAGTCGTGAGGGCCGGGGTTGTACATGTCTGCTGATTCCGTCACCGTCTCTGATTCTGCAGTAACAGCCTGAGCTGTAGCAGCATCAGGCTCTGGGCGGCCGTGTTTGAGCTCCTGAAACAGCTCTGCTGTCACGTAGGGAGATGGGCACCAGAGCAGCCTCAGGCGGGGGAAATGGAGGGTGAGGAGGGTCAGTTTGGAGGTGACGTCACTGGCAGAGATCTCCTGACGGAAGTCACTGCGGGCCATCAGGGAGAAAGGCTTTGCAGGGTCAAACTCGATAAGCAGCACGGGACGCCGATAGAATCGAGACATAGAGAGGCACTGTGTGTAGAGACGCCCACTCTGCAGGGAACCAATGAGGTCGCTGACACTTTTGCGCTCCACGCAGATCTCTGAAGTCAGTATGTAGTCGCCAACCTCTAAGGTGACGGGTTCAATGTCGAGACCCCGTTGATGCAGAAGGGAAGGAAGCTCACTGCGGAACTCCCGCATGTCAACTATAATTCGCTGCGGCTCTTTAACCTCTTCACGACCCCCTAATTGAACATATCAACCATTATTCAGCACACTGACAAAACCATATTTTATGAATACATCACAGGGAACAATGAAGGTTTACCTGCTTTGCGGGTGTTGGTGGTGGCATTTGCAGGTTCCTGACTGCGGACAAGATCTAGGTTGGTGTCTTCCCTACCCTCTCTCTCTTCTGGCACAACCATGCTGGCCTTTTCCCTATTTTAAAAAGAAAAGAGCAGTTTTTAAAATAAGCGGTGTCACGAAAAGATAATGCAGTTGAGCTAATATTTTCCTTCAGATAAATAGGAAATATTGAGCTAACCTTATGAGGTACTCGAATGCTTGTTTTTCCTTGCTCAAGACTGTAAGATACCTCTGTTCTTCTGTCGAGCCTCCATATATAAGAAAATACACACTAAACACGAGGGGAAAACAATCAGGAAAGTTAAATCGATTACAAGTTATTTCAAAAACATTTTTAAAAAAAATCTTACTGACCCCAAACTTTAAGTACTATTTCTGTTTCTTAGAATATACATTTGCTCCATGCCAATATACGCACCGGAGAGGTTTTCCTGGCCTGCTGGCTTTATAAATCTCAAGTTGCCGCACAAAACTGAGTTCAGCATCATACAAAACAACAAACATGGGGTCAACTTCATGCAACACCCGTGTCAAACTGTACGGGTCGCTGCATCCCTTCAATGGGTGAATGACAGTCAACGGCTCTTTAAGAATGCCATAGTAGTCATCGGAAGAAAGATCAAGAAGAATCTCTTCTTCTTCCTCTTCCTCTTCAGCCATCCTTCCTTCATCTTCACTGTTTCCAATTAGGTCCTTTTCAGCTCCATCTTCCTGCCTTTCCATCTGAGAGACTCTTGACGGCCTCTCATTCTTTGTTAGTTTCTTTGAGTTGGTTTTGGGTTTTTTCGGCTGCCCGTTTTTCCCTTTGCTCTTAGCGGAGTCCTTCTTGGGCCAGCCTTTGTCAAGCTTCAGCAAATCAGGCTGAGGATCTTCTTTTCCAATGGTGCGTGAATAAAGGCGATTCAGTAGGTGCTCCGCTCCTTTTTGGATGTATTCTTTCAGCTGAGCGCATGTTCTGTCATCACTGGCGCATATCAACACACGGCCTGGTGTACAGACAACTAATTTAACTTAATGTTTTGGATATGAATGGTTATCATGAAACACTTAACTGTTAAATGGTTTTACCTGGTTCATGCTCACGGTTGCTGTTTTCTTTCTCAATCTCCCGTAGTACCTCTGTTAGCGCTTCCCATTTTGGATTTTTCTCAAGCACAAGCTCTCTTATTGGAGGGGCTAGTTTTATACATAAATAGAAAAGAAGATACTAATATGCACGTGTATTAAAATCTGAAACAAAGTATGTAAACACTTTTTCTAAGAAACATTATACATCAAACATATTGTACCTAGGGCACTTTGTTTCTGGTCAGTCTCTCCAACTTTAAGTTTCTTCTTTGACTCCTGAATGCGATACACACGACTGCGAGCATTTACAAACATTGATGTGCTTGAGTCCAAGAATAGCCAACCTGATTCAAAACAGGAGAAAAAAAGAATCAGGTGACCTTTACTGACTATAATTTGCTCCATCTCTGAAGAGTTCAAACAGAGCAACAGATCAGCTGACTGTACCTGAATTACTACCGAAGCTTTTCTGGCTGGTTCTCAAAGACTCCAGCAGATTGAGGAAGGTGACACAGTCGTACTGAGTGAGGTAGAGAAGAAGGGTTCTTAAAATCTTCAGGTCCTGAACAAGAGATTTGGTCCTGGACCCCAGCTGATGCCACAGAGGGTCAAGATAATGACGAATTGTCTACATTTGAAGAAAAAAAAACCATGGTCAGCAACTCACAATTTATTTATCTTTCTTTTTTGTTTAATTGCTTTCTTTTCACTTTAAATTGTTTTGAAATAATTAATTTATATTTGCCTCAGCAATACAGCACTTTTTAAAAAATGAAAGTGCCCCTATTATGTGTTATGAAAGGTTAATATTTTGGTTTGGGGAGTCCCCAACAACAGGTTGACATGCATGCAAGGTCAAAAAACATGTTCTGTCCCACTTTATATTAAGTGGCCTTAACTGCTATGTACTTGCATCAAAAAATAACTACAATGTACTTACTGTGTTAATATAATATTGCAAAACACTTTTACTGCTATTGAGGTGGGATATGGGTAAGGTTAGGTACAGGTTTGGTGGTATGGGTAGGTTTAAGGGTGGGTTAAACTGTAAGGGATAGGTCAACAGTGTAGCTGTAAATGTAATTACAGAAATTAATTACAGATGTAATTTCATGCAGGTATTTTTAAAAATATAATTACAATGTAAACATGTATGTACACAATAAATGCCTTGTATCAAATGATTAATTTAAATGCAAGTACATCGTAGTTAAGGCCATCTAATATAAAGTGGAACCACACTTCCATTGTCTTATAATATGCATTTATTTTTACCTTACTTGATTAACGACTCCTGAACGATTCGCTCAACGATTCATTTTCCCAAACCCCTCCTTTGAGTGACGCTAATCTGCAGTGATTGGTCCGAATGGCAATTGGTAGATTTAATTTTAATTTCATGATGTCTTTAATGCCTGATAAAGCAGCGTTCTTAAAGCGCATTGCTGTTTTGTGTACAGCAGGGGTCGGCAACCTTTTCGGCATGACGTGCCATTTTAAATTTTTCTGGTTAACTACTGTGCCAACATTACGTACAAACAAACCATTAACTACGACTTTTGCCTCAAACTCCTAATTTGCTGCTTATTAACAGTTAATAAGGTAGTTGTTAAGTTTAGGTATTGGGTAGGATTAGGGATGTAGAATATGGTCATGCACAATATGTGCTTTATATGTACATGAAATTCAGTATTATTTATTATAATTCTTGTATGTTGTTAAAAAAAATTATGGTATAGTGATTTTTTCCCCCCTCATGTACAGTATCATCAATAGCACTATGAAATGTCTTTTCTCACTTTCTCAAAGGAAGTGCCCAGGCTGTTCTCCAGAGAGAGGTCTTCTGCTTCCAGAGTGGGATTGTAGCGCTTCAGCTCTTTCAAGCAGGCGTTCATGATGTCCAGAATAGAGCTCTGAATGGCTCTCATCGCTGGAGTCAGAGACACATGCAGCTCCACCACATCCGGCTTGTGTTTGTCCAGCGTTGCGTTTACTGATGCTTGAAATCTAGCAGATAAAGCATTGCAAATACACCTGATTTATAAACAAAATTAATCTGCAAAAATCATAAATACTCAGAGTAAAAAAAAATAAAATAAAATGTCATACCTTGGCCAAAGAAAGAGCTTCTTCACAAACAGGTTTCTCATGACACGCTCGACTTTACAGAAGCCAGAAGAGAATGATGTGGCTTTGTCCGTAAAGGCCTTGATGAACCCTGTCTTGTTTTTCTGCCGATAAAGTCTCAGAATGAAAGCCTCCTGACAAGACTCAATGATCTTATGCGCACGATACACCAGGATTCCTGTTCAAATACGCATTAAGACAATTTAGTCCAGCAACACATTATTGAAAAACGTCTGTATAGCTCCACTGACCTGTTATGAGGTGCGCAGGAATTCGGTCCGTAAGGAAGTCCACCACTAGGATGCGGCTGGTCACAAAGAGAACTCCTCCTTTAGTGTACACATTATATCTTTCATTATTATGCACATCACTGGTCACAGTCTGGGGAAGATGGCTCACCCCTTCAGCACGGAGCTGCTCTGTAAAATACTCCTTCAACAGGCAAACACATTCATCATTATTATTAGATCACTTTATCCCTATAAAGACTACTGTATCATATATGATGCATGAATGTCAAAGGCCTCTAAATTTTCAACATGATCAAGACTTTTTACTTTTTTATAAGTAAAACATAATTCTAAAAATGTCCACCTTCAGGTCACTGTACACATCTTTAAAAAAAAAACATTATTATAAGGTAAGCATTACCTTAGATATTGTTTATATTGTTTGAAATATTTCAAGATAAACATTTATTGGACTGACATAACTTACTTGATTATCCATACTTTATTTATTTATTTAGAAAAATCATTTACAAATGTAAGGAATGTTTATTTGTATCTCTGATTCATCAATACCTTGCATTTAATCATATTTCTTGCCCCCCACAATTAAAACTACAGAGCTTGGCCATGAAACTAAGCCTTTTAATATCATCTTATGTATTATTAATACATATTATTTAGAGATATAGAGTGACAAATTATATTTACAAGCCTTTTATGTTAGCAGACCGGTATATTGATGTACATTACAATATATCAAAATTGCATCGTATCTTTCGGCCTTATAAATAACAACAACTGCACCAAATTGCATATTTTTGCTCTGTTTGGGCCTCTGAAAAAAACCGAGGTGTTTTTCCCTCCTCGAGTATTGTATTCTAATTATAAATATTGTATCTAAAGGTTCACCAAACTGTTCCATTTCAAAAGATTCGATTTTTTTTTTTTTTTTTTCATGTCAGGCTTTACAGGCTTAAGCAATCCAATGCAATGCATATAATGAAAATGCTTGTGCATGGTGTAGATTCTGTAACTTTTATAGCCTTTCAATCAGGTTTACAACCTTTTGTGTCACTTTTTAGGTCATTTGCAGTACACATGAACATATACAAGCGACATGCATAATAATTATGTACCAGAATTAGCTAAATGTAAAATCCGTGAGATGTATTGCCAAGTCAACGAACGCTGTCCTCTCTTACTGTATATCAATTGCAGTATAAGAGGATAAATCAGCCTGACCCACCTGTTCAGGAGTGGTTGTGTTTAACAGGAGCACCAGGCTGCCCTCCTCTGAATACACTCTCATGAAGTGTAAGAGAAGGCGGTCGATCCCGAGCCCCTCGGCTGTGATCAGCAGTCCGTCTGTGCTGAACAAACTCAGAAACATCTCCGTCTCATACTCCAGCAGCGGGCTCGCCATCTTTACGAACGGCTGACTGAAATAATCACCTAGATTTTACGTGCTGAAATAACGCTAACGTTACTGGTTCATTGGGTCTGCTTTGTTGGATGACATGAATACATAGTTCTAGCAGTTCTACTGCCTTTTACCAGGGCGAACTAAAGAATTGCCCTTCCATTTAATGTCTATTTTTTGCCGGTAGTGCACACAAAATCACAGAACTGAGCAAAACCTGTTTTGTTTAAGCTATATCAAATTCCTTCAGATTACACAAGTTTTACTCGCCTTCGTTACTGTTTCAAAAAGGCGTATTGTGTCACGTGACGTGACGTCGCGGACTTAAGACCGTTAATTCCAATTGGCGCCACCTGCTGCCCTGGAGGTACAACACAAATCCCAAGCAACCGCACTTTCAGCAGTAATTTCGTACAATTTCGTAATTTTCGTTCAGGTCATTAAAAATGGAGAGTTTACTTCACATAAAGTGTACTCCTACTACATGCATGAACGTTAAACTCTTGTGTATGAAGAGAAACACTTCAGTTGCGTAAGGCTTCCTGTTTTTACAACAAACACCTTGATTTTATTTTTAATTCTTGGATTTTTTTTTAAAACTTCAGTGGCACCTAAACTGCTATCTTATTGCAACATGGAAAAAAAAAAAAAAAAAAAAAAAAAAAAAAAAAACAATGCATTGGTAAATGTCTATGTCACAAAGATATCGAATTTATAACATTTTCATTATTCCGAGGGAGGTCGAAATTATGAGATACGCTACTAAGTCATAAAGAGAAAATTGTGACATATTAAATCATCATTATGCGATAAAGTAGAAAATTTTAGATAAAACAATGAAATTATGATATCATAATTAGCCTATGACTTACTTTTATGTTAGCCTATAATTTTCATGTCTTATGTTTCTTATACATATTCTTCTATTCCACCAATTCTCCAGATGTGTTTATAGTTGTAGGCTATTTATTGTATTTCTCACTATAGGCTAAAAATCTATTCAGTAAATAGCATAATATTTTAGCACAGTGGAGGTATGTACTGTATTGTACATTGTTCTGTATATTGCTCATATTGCACACAGTAACACACTCATTTTACTCCTACACACACTCATGTCTTAAAACTGTACATACAACATTAACCACAAACCTATTTTATTCCATGGTATTCCATTCTATTGTGTTGTATTCTGTTCTGTGCAGAAGGCTGCAGAAGCCATGAATCACTGAGTGGGTGCATTGCTACTTAGTGTCCTTGAGAGAGCAGTAGAGCACTTCTGTGTGGAGTGCTGCTGAAGAAGTGTTTATCACAGCATAAGTGGGACATGCTTAAAAATAAATAGGAAATTGATTTTAAAGAGCTATTATGAAGAATACAACATGTACGGGGATGTTTTTATGCATAATCTTTTTTCTTCTTTTTTTGCATTTAGAGAAAATAGAGAGAAAACTATTTTCATATTGCTATCATAATACAAAAATATTCCGTAGCAAATACACAAAATCTATGCAAACAGATGAATTATTTAGAAATTTACCATATCAGCTACACAGCTACAGTTGTTTTCAGGGTTTCATGCCTCTAGGACACATTTATGAATGTGATATGTATAACTGCTATATGACACTGCTGTTTAAACCCAAACCAGCTTCTATGCACAGCACATTATCCACTCTTTAAATGTAAAGGTCTTACAGCACTTTAGCTTTGTCAAGATAGAGTGAAACAGTGGATTCCTAGGTCTGCATCTCTCAAGGTTATGTTCAAAAATCTTAAGTGCATTCTTCTGTCGCTCTGATGCTTTCATTATTTATTTTGCTTATTTGCTAAAAATGAATAGAAAGTGAAAAATCATGTACAGAGTGTATTTCAGTAAGCCCTTAAATCATCAAGTGCTCTGGTTTCTGGTTTGAAATTAAGTGCAAGTTACCTCGAATAACATGAAAGAGCACCACTTTGACATTCATTGTATCTGTGACTGAAAGGGGAAAAAAATCGAGAGATCTTGTGTTGAGAAAGCTAGTTTTGTTTTTTGAGGTCACGCTCTGACTAAGCACTTGAGGAGAGGAAGCCCTAATGGTGGAAGCAAAAGAAAGCAGGATGAACCTTTTATTCCACCTGGTTCAAAGTTTAATATGAGTCTTTCTCAAACATCACCATGTCAGGAAGGATAAGGTTAGAGGGAGATCTAGAAGAAACAAATAAACACTCATCCCAAGCAGTAGTGGAGCATTGCAGGGACGGCAAGTCAAGAAGCATATGTGATTAATTGAGGCAGGAAAAGGCAACGGCTCAGAGAGCAGCTGGATTTTAGCAGTCTTTTCAAAGGGGGACATTAGGTGCGCTGCGTAAACAGCGTTATGTCAATGACTCATTAAAACAAGTCCAAATGTTCAACTCACTGCAAATGGCTCCTGCTCTGGCTCTTTAACCCGGTGAAGGCTGACATATGAAATAACAGTCTTTTTTATTTATTTATTTATTTATTTTATTTTTTTATAGTATGACATAAGAGAATATGAAGCTCATATCTGAGAAGGAAAACACCAAACTGAGCAAAAGTACAGGTGCATCTCAATAAATTAGAATGTTTTGGGAAAAGTTCATTTATTTCAGTAATTCAACTCAAATTGTGAAACTCGTGTATCAAATAAATTCAATGCACACAGACTGAAGTAGTTTAATTCTTTTGTTATTTTGATTGTGGTGTATCAGATTTATTAAATGCACACAGATTCTCAACAAATTAGAATATGGTGACATGCCAATCAGCTAATCAACTCAAAACAACTGCAAAGGTTTCACGAGCCTTCAAAATGGTCTCTCAGTTTGGTTCACTAGGCTACACAATCATGGTGAAGACTGCTGATCTGACAGTTGTCTAGAAGACAATCATTGACACCCTTCACAAGGAGGGTAAGCCACAAACATTCATTGCCAAAGAAGCTGGCTGTTCACAGAGTGCTGTATCCAAGCATGTTATCAGAAAGTTGAGTGGAAGGAAAAAGTGTGGAAGAAAAAGATGCACAACCAATCAAGAGAACCGCAGCCTTATGAGGATTGTCAAGCAAAATCGATTCAAGAATTTGAGTGACCTTCACAAGGAATGGACTGAGGCTGGGGTCAAGGCATCAAGAGCCACCACACACAGACGTGTCAAGGAACTTGGCTACAGTTGTCGTATTCCTCTTGTTAAGCAACTCCTGAACCACAGACAACCTAAGAGGCATCTTACCTGGGCTAAGGAGAAGAAGAACTGGACTGTTGCCCAGTGGTCCAAAGTCCTCTTTTCAAATGAGAGCAAGTTTTGTATTTCATTTAAAACCAAGGTCCTAGAGTCTGGAGGAACGGTGGAGAAGCTCATAGATCAAGTTGCTTGAAGTCCAGTGTTAAGTTTCCACAGTCTGTGATGATTTGGGGTGCAATGTCATCTGCTGGTGTTGGTCCATTATGTTTTTTGAAAACCAAAATCACTGCACCCGTTTACCAAGAAATTTTGGATTTCATTTTCCAGCAGGATTTGGCACCTGCCCACACTGCCAAAAGCACCAAAAGTTGGTTAAATGACCATGGTGTTGGTGTGCTTGACTGGCCAGCAAACTCAAACTTTTTAATGTAAATCCATGCAATCTTTACAACAGTATAGCAGACTACATACACAAAATGGATTTAAATATCAGTTGTCACTCTGTATCTCAAAATAATATGGTATATTTAGGATACTTAGTTTTACGATCAATGTTCTGTAGTTTTTATTATGGGTCCACCATAATTATGAGATGTGCAAATAAACGTTGCTCAAAAGCCTGATGTATCATATTTGACACAAAACCACAGCTGCCATTTTTTTACCGTAATTTTTTTTACAGTGTATGATTGTGTAAAACAGGCATTAGAAATGTATGTCCTACGTCATCTGCTTGAACGCCACTCTTGTGAACACTAGTACGACAGTTAGCAAAAGCTAGAGATTACAGTTTTTTAAGGTTTAAATATGGATATTTTTCTTACACAAATGCATTAATTCACTACAGGAGGCCTTTATTAACCTCCAGGAGCCATATGGAGTACTTTTTATGATGGATTTATGCACTTTATTGGACTTCTATTGGACTATTGAATCTCAACAGCTATTTACTGCCATTATAAAGCTTGCAAGAGCTAGGAATTTTTTTTAAATATAACTCTGAAAGAAGAAACTCATATACACTAGGATGACTTGAGGGTAAATAAATCATGTGGTAATTTTCATTTTTGTGTATTAACTATCGCTTTAAGGGATCATTCATTCTGTCATCATTTCATGTTGCACTAAAGCTGTATGACTTTCTTTTTTTCTGATAAACATAAAAGACAATACATTTCATTATAAGGACACATTTTCTAAACATCTTGTTTCGCAGAAAAAAAGTCATACAGGTTTGGAATGACATGAGGGTGATTAAATGATGACAGACTTTTCATTTTTGGGTGAACATTCACTTTAAATGTTCAGATGTGTGGTCACATGTCGGAAGAGCGAGGTTTTGGAGAGATTGTGAGTTAGTTGAAGGGATACTCCACCTTCAAGGCAAAGCCTACCACAAATTGGATTAAAGTCACCAAGGTACATGACTAACACTGCAGGATATTTGGTTTGCAAACACCAAATGAAGTTACAGTGAGAAAAGTGTAAGTCTGATGAAGTAAACTCAAAAACCACAGAGGGAACTTTCTTGTGGGAATTTAAAGCTTCAAGGATACAAAATAAACGGGCTAGTTACATGATAAATTATCTTTCAGTAATGCAAAGTATTTGGGGAAAATCACAGTTGCGACTTCACTGCTGTCTCAAATTTAAAACACACTGCTGTGAGTCACCATAAAATGCATTTTAACAGAACAAATAATAACAGAAAATACTTTGCAGATGAAAGTGGAAACACATTTCATATTTTATGAAATTACTACAGCTGCTCCATTTGATCAGACAGTTTTTGTGCCAGTGAATTTAAAAATGGAGCTCTTATTGTTGAAACCAAACTGCATTGTGGCTGATAAGTCTAAAGGTGCTTTTAAAAAAAATTATCCCCATTTTTCAATTCCCTTTAATCCAAATATTAATATCATGTGTAATAATCTAACTGAAGCAGAGGATGAAAATCAAGGCTGCCCGGTGTGAGAAAATGTGGTGGGAGATTATCTGCATTAGCATTCTTACTGGATGTGAAAAGAACCAGTAAAAAGGGATTACTGTTCACGTACAATGTAGAATATAGAAACCTTCTGCAAGTAATTTCTATGCTAAAAAATGAGTTGAAATTCTAATTAAAGAATCATAAGAGGCATAAACAAGACAAGGTCATATGTGTGGTCACACAATCCATGGCATTATGTATAAAAAACACCTTTTTTTTTCTTAATCCATCTAAAATGACTAATGGTTTCTAGTCTTATTTAGGGAGGTATTTATAGGCCAAGTCATTTTACAATGCCAATGAGGCATCTTAATGATGTAGTGTGTGTCTGCATCTCTTTGTTAATGTGCCCTCCACCTCACTGCATACTGAAAATGACTGTTGTTACAATCTAACACCACTAAAATAGCTGGCAAAGATGGGCATACTGTACAGAAATCTGTCAAAGTCTGTGTGAGGATTGACTGACAACCTCAAGTGTTGGAATGTGGAAAGGTCTTGCTTCAGAAAATTTTGGACCCTTTATTTTTTATTGGAAAAGTGGGAAATTTAGGCATGGGTTTGCTGAATGGGAATGGCCTTTACCAGGTTTTAAGCCGCAACTCACGGTGGTGTTTCATTCCTGAATGAACCAGCATTTTTCAATGAAACAGTTAAGTGAATAATTCAGTCACTCATATTACTTATTAGACACTCACTTTATCCCTATACCTTCTCAAAAAAAGGTGGGGGGGGCGGGTAGTACAAAAATGTCACTGGGTCGGTATCCTTTCAAAGGTGCTAATAGGCATAATTTAGCAGTAAATAAGGTACAAAGCTGTACCTTTTAGCTTTTCACCTTGTATGGAGTATTGTGACAGTGTACCTTTTTTTTCTGAGATTGTAAATTAATTTGCATTTTTTTAATGAATCTGAGTGAATTAATCAGAGATTCGTTCATAAAGACAGTCATGAATCAACGTTTACAATGAATTAGTTGAATGAATAACTCATAAAGACACTTTCCGAGTTGCCGCCACCTTCTGCCATTTAGATGTAACCTGCAGAAAAACTCACAGAAAAATACCCCATCACAGATTCAGACAAACTGATTTATTTAATATTAAATTAAATTCTGCCTACTTTTCTGATTGGTCTAGTATTCTGGAATTAACTGTTGAATAAAGTATAGTTTACACTTCAGTATAGCAGCTAAGATAAAGCCAGTTTTGGCTGTTCGGCAGGTGGTTATTATTGGTGGTTTATATGTCAGGCTGTTGATGCCCTGTGATTTACTCAGTGTAGGAGTTCATTCTGCTGTGTGAAGAAAACCAACCTGCTAAATGTCAAATGTCCTCCTGTTCCAAGACTGAATTCATCTACATGCTATGCTGCCTGTCCATGTGAGAATCAACCGGGATGGGCAAGAAAAACTGTGCTTTACAAACTGACCTATGGCCTGTTTCTATAAGAACCATGAATTTCAATAACAGAAACCTGTGTATCTCTTTACAGCTGACTTACTGTGACATATCCAAATTATCAATGTAAGAACAGAGACCAGTACTACGGTGTAGTCACTGACCTGGACAAATCGTATTATGTTGTACATCCTTGAGTACTGCATGCTATTTTAGAGTGGCATGCTGATTACTTGCCCTCAGGCTTGAGATCAGAACAAAAAGCACAGGAAGATGCTTTCAATATACAAGTGCTGCTACAGGAAGAAGCTGGAGAGAAAATAAGGTAACATGACAAGGGACATCTTATGTCTAGGTTCACTGAGTCAGGTCTGTGCAGTGAGCTGCTAGCAATGGGAAAGATTGTTTTGTGTAATGGAGGAAAAATTGGTGTGGTATTTTTTCTGTCACTGATTCGTTTAGTGATTTTCTTTTGTTTTACCATTTGATGCTGTCACTTTAGTTATCTTGACTGTAGTTAAATATCATTATAAATATCATCATTCTTTGAACGATACCAGTTGAAACATTGGTGTGGTATTTTTTTGTATTGCTGATTCATAACTGTATTTCTTTTTGCCATTTGATGTTGTCACTCGAATGATATTGATTGTATTTGTGCCATTAACATAACATTACAAAGAATATTTTTGCTTTTTAAATAAAATAAGTTAAATGTTTTTATTTTCAATATTTTCTTTATAGTCCTTTCGAGTCAGCTAATTTGTAAAAACAGAGACAAAGAGACAAAGCAATACATTTTTCAATTAATTTAGCTGTCATTTGAATTATAATACAAAAATAGACCATGTATAGAATTCAAAATCTAATTTAAAGGGATAGTTCACCCAAAAATGAAAATTAATATTTTTCTCACACTAATGCATCGTTTCGCTTCAGAATGTCTTTATTAATAACCCAGAGCTGTATGGAGTAATTTTATGATAGATGGATGCACTTTTTTCGTCTTGGGGCACCATTCACTGGAATTATACAGCTTGGAAAAGCCAGGACATTTTTTAAATATAACTGCGATTGTATAAGGGAATATCAGATATGCCTAGGACACCCTGAGGTGGATTAAATCATGGGCTAATTTTTTGGTTGAACTATCCCTTTAATTCTATTAAACCTTGAA
Organism: Cyprinus carpio; assembly: GCF_018340385.1. Classification (NCBI taxonomy): domain Eukaryota; kingdom Metazoa; phylum Chordata; class Actinopteri; order Cypriniformes; family Cyprinidae; genus Cyprinus; species Cyprinus carpio. Next base: position 11,249,743 of record NC_056608.1, read on the forward strand.
ATAAAGTTATAAGATGCTGAAAAAATAAAACAAAGAAACATAATATAAAGTATAAGAAATGTTTTGGATTCTACACTTACTGTATTCCCAAGTCATTAATCAAAGAAGTAAAATTGGTAACAATCTTCAGTAGAATAAGGTTTCATTTGTTAACATTATTAACCACATTAGATAAGACATAACAATGATCAATACTTCTACAGCATTTATTAGTCTTGGTTAATGTTAATTTCAACATTTACTAATATTTTTTTAATCAAAAGCTTAACTAACAGTCACAATGAACAAATGTATTTTTAATTTTATTATTGATTAATTTTTATTTTTAATTTTAATTACTAACTGTTAGTGCATGTTAGTTAACAAATGGGACCTTACTGTAAAGTTTTACTGTAAATTTGCAACATTGATCATGTCATGTGACCTCCTCTGTACAGGACGTCATTCAGATGTTCATGCAGCTCGAGTGCAACCACCATTAAAGCAAAAGGGGCACAAATCAAATACTGGAACATTCTGACAATCCTGATCATTTTTCAGTTACACTTTCCACTCAATGCCGATTACATAATTTATAATGAAAACTTTTGAACCCCTCTGAGTGATCATAGCATTAGACATTACACATTACATGGAAAGATACAGAGAAAACCGAAAATATCCAGTTTAATTTTAGCATGTACAGTATGACACTGTAGAGGAAGCTACGATGTCACAGACTGCAGTTAGACAAGAGCTTGGTCATTTTAAGATGTCTTTCTTGCTGCATGCACTCCGCCAAATTTGCTCAGTCACACCTGGCTGTTTTCGGGAGCTTCTAAGTGTGAGGTGAGGTCAGCAATTATGTTTTTGGTGATCCACCCACAGAACAAGTGACTCGATGTCCCGGTCACCGCAGCCACGTCTTTCAATAGTTACCATGGAGATTGCCTCTTTCCTCCTCTCAGAGATGGAACAGAGTAATGAGCAGAAAGGAGCAAGGAGTGAACTCATCAAACTGTCATCCAAAATGTTCAGCACTATTAAACTATCATTGTACCCTAGCATCTCCTCACTCCATTAGTATGATGAGGTGATTTAACTTCAGTGTTTAAGGAAATCTCAGACGCATTTGCATGATTAAAGTATGGAGAAAGATGATGTGAGTATCAAAGATCAACAGAGCCACTGGTTCCAATTTTTAATGCTTGCTAATGTATTCTGAACTTAAGGCTCTTTTTGTTCATGTAAAAAACACACCTACAGTAAAAGCTCTAAATGTACAAACAATGGCTCAGGTTCTATAATGAATGCTGAAGATGAAGATACAACTACATGATTAGTGATCTGCAGGTGGATTCAAACCAACAATTTCTTCAGGTCTTCATCCATTCCTCTTTTAGTTAATTGGTCCAAACTATGGTAGCGATGGATGACGTCATCTTCAGTAACTTGTACCACCACGCACACACCATGAGTGTCATCTCCCAATGGACAACCAACAGCGGAGCTCACCACCATATCCAGCCCATCATAGCAGCACCCTGCATTTCTGTGGTAGTGACCGGAGAACACAGCTTTCACCCCTGAAATGATAGATATATGTGACCCTGGACCACAAAACCAGTCATAAGTAGCACGAGTACCTTTGTAGCAATAGCCAAAAATACACTGTAAGGGTCAAAATGATAAATTTTTCTTTTGTGTAATTTTTTTTTTTTTTTTTTTTAGTATATTAAGTAAATTTCCTAAATTTACGATATACGATTCCTACGATTTTGTAAATATTTAGATTTTTTTTTTCTTTTTATTTGCACCCCCAGATTCCAGATTTTCAAATGGTTGTATCTGGGCCAAATATTGTCCTATCCTAACAAACAATACATCAATGGAAAGCTTATTTATTCAGATAATTATTTATTAGAGATTTTCAAATGTGTGTCTCCCTGGGTGGCCACTAGAGGTCTCACTTCCCCTTATTGTCACCTTCGTCAGTACTTCATTTCCCACTAGCCTTAGCTGCTCATCACTGTTCATTGTATTCAGCTGTCACCACTTACCTTGTTTGCACCTGTCTTTAAATACCCTGGTTGTTTCTGTCATTGTTACGGAGTCCTTGTTGAATGTCACCCTGCGTTTTCCTGGTTCCCTGGTTTTTCGTGTTTCTGATGTTGTCTATGTTTCTTGTTTTGGACGGATTACCTGGATTTTGACCTTTGCCTGGCTGATAATGAGATTTGGATCACCCCAATAAACATACTGCTTTTGGATCTACCTGTCTGTGTGCGTGTCGTGACAGAAGGACTCCGTCAATACCTAGATCCAGCGATATGTTTTTTGAGGATTCTCCCCCAGCCATCGAGCGGGAGAGAGGGAGTAAGTTTGAGGGAACCCGCCTGGTTGTTTTTCCGTGGGACCCGGGGAGGTCGCAGAGGAGGGAGGAGGCACACGTCCGCCGAGACTGCGGAAAAGAGGGCGACGGAGACGGTTTTGGATTATTTTACTATGCTGTCCAAAATCCTAGACGTTCCCAAGGGGGTTAACGTCACATCGGCTGAGCCAGCGCCACAGCACAAGATGGCCGCCAGCCCAGTGCCACAGCACAAGATGGCCGCCAGCCCAGCGCCACAGCACAAGATGGCCGCCAGCCCAGCGCCACAGCCCAAGATGGCCGCCAGCCCAGCGCCACAGCCCAAGAGGGCCGCCAGCCCACAGCCCAAGATGGCCGCCAGCCCAGCGCCACAGCCCAAGAGGGCCGCCAGCCCAGCGCCACAGCACAAGAGGGCCGCCAGCCCAGCGCCACAGCCCAAGATGGCCGCGGAGACATTGTTGAGTTACTTTTCCAGGATGTGCCAGATCCCGGAGATTCCCAGGAATGTTCACATCACGGCCGCTGAGCCAGCGCCAATGCCCAGGATGGCCACCAGTTCAGCACCACAGCGCAAGATGGCCGCCAGCCCAGCGCCATTGCACAGGATGGCTGCCAGCTCAGCGTGCCCAGCACCACAGCACGGGATGGCCGCCGGCCCAGCAACACAGCACAAGATGGTTGACTCAACGCCTGAGTCTTCCGTCAAGGAGCCACCGGCACGCCATCATAGAGGCCGCAGGAGGAGGAGACAGGCGTCAGCCGTTCCTCGAAGCCCGGAGGACGTTCCTGAGCAGGCCGCTGCCGTCCAGGAGGACGTTCCCGAGCAGGCCGCTGCCGTCCAGGAGGACGTTCCCGAGCGGGCCGCTGCCGTCCAGGAGGACGTTCCCGAGCGGGCCGCTGCTGTCCAGGAGGCCGTTCCCGAGGCCGTTCCCGAGGCCGTTCCCGAGGCCGTTCCCGAGGCCGAGCCCGAGGCGGTGCCCGAGGCCGAGCCCGAGGCCGAGCCCGAGCCCGAGGCCGTTCCTGAGGCCGTTCCTGAGGCCGTTCCCGAGGCGGTGCCCGATGCTGTTCCGGAGGCCGATGCGGGGCCCAAGATGGTTCCGGAGGCGATACCCGTGTCCAAGGCCGTTCCCGAGGTGGTGCCCTTGTCTGAGGCCGTTCCCGATGCCGTTCCCAATGCCGTGACCTGGCCATCGCCACAGCCTGCTCCTTACTGGCTCCCCGATTGGCAGGTTCCGTTCGGGCCACTCAAATGGCGAATTCCTCCCTGGCCGTCTGCACAACGAGAATGGACTGATCCACCGTGGCCACCTGAACTGCCTGGCCCCTCGTGGTCCCCTGAACTTTCGGGTCCACCGTGGCCACCTGAACTGCCTGGTCCCTCGTGGTCCCCTGAACTTTCGGGTCCACCGTGGCCCCTTGATCTGACCAAGCCACATGGGCTACCAGCGGAGCCATCGCTGCAGGTCCCAGTTCCCCTACACCCGGCCTGGCCCGCCATCCCTCCCCCTGTTCTGCCTCCACCAGTCCACCTCCCTCCTGGTCTCTTTGTTTTGTGTTTATTGTGTTCTGAGGAGCATCTGGAAGCTGCTCCTTAGAGGGGGGGTAGTGTCACGGTGTCTGTTCTGTGTCTCCCTGGGTGGCCACTAGAGGTCTCACTTCCCCTTATTGTCACCTTCGTCAGTACTTCATTTCCCACTAGCCTTAGCTGCTCATCACTGTTCATTGTATTCAGCTGTCACCACTTACCTTGTTTGCACCTGTCTTTAAATACCCTGGTTGTTTCTATCATTGTTACGGAGTCCTTGTTGAATGTCACCCTGCGTTTTCCTGGTTCCCTGGTTTTTCGTGTTTCTGATGTTGTCTATGTTTCTTGTTTTGGACGGATTACCTGGATTTTGACCTTTGCCTGGCTGATAATGAGATTTGGATCACCCCAATAAACATACTGCTTTTGGATCTACCTGTCTGTGTGCGTGTCGTGACATGTGATTTGGATCAATACATTAATGGAAAGCTTATTTATTCAGATAATCCAGGGTCACATATAGTTAAAGTCCAGTTAAAAATAAACATATTGTCCAATGAAATCAAACAAAATAGTCAAATCATGATAACATTAGTCTTAGTTTCACACCTACAGATGGACACAGACCATTCGATGACTGGATACATATTGATGCATCTGATGCATATTGCTTACACAAATCTGGCTCATGTATATCTTGTATCCAAATGCATATCTCTTTAGACAAAACTAAATAAATGTAAATCTAATCTAAATGTAACTAAGGTGTGCTTGCCATGTTGATACAAGGTCATTTTGAGGATGAAATAATCTCTGGACTGACTTGCCAACTTTTGCAAAGGTTAGTGACATAAAATCCTTAAAAGAAATTCAAAGTTTTATTTGAGGTACTTAAGTTTACTACATATAAATTTTCACTTTGTTTTCTGAGTTTGTCTGTGTACTTGTTACTGTTGGATGGGTAGAAATGCTATCCTCAGATTCCCCCCTCCCAGGTCTTGTGTGTCAAATGTGAAGGATTTTCTTTTAAATGAATTATTTAAAAATATATATATATATAACAAAAATTTCTCTTCTTTGCAGGCTTAACCTTTCGTCCCCTTGGAATTATAAGTTTCTATCGGCATTCTGAGTAGTTTTAAGATATTGAGCTTCAAAGTTTTTGCATTCCATTCGACTGTGTAGATAGAACCTTAGTGTTTTTTAAATAAAAAATCCCATAATGTATACAACATAATATATATATATATATATATATATATATATATATATATATATATATATATATATATATATATATATATATATATATATATATGTTGTCACAGAATAACAATATGGGAATAATTCAATTTTGACAAAAATGTCAGATAGAACCTTATAATTCCAAGGGGACGGTTTGTCTTTTCCTTGCAGCCTAACATTTGTATAATTTATACTCATACAAAATGTGGCAATATATATATATGTGTGTGTGTGTGTGTGTGTGTGTGTGTGTGTGTGTGTGTGTGTGTGTGTGTGTGTGTGTGTGTGTGTGTGTGTGTGTACATATATATGTATATATATATATTTCTTTTCTCTTTTTTTTTTTTTTTGCTGGAGTGTTTCTTTGTGATTGGAATTAGATACCCAACCCTAATTAAAGCATTCAAAGGCATTGTCTGGAGTTTGTCTGGTTACTGTTGCACAGCAGGTGTAGTGGAACCAAGGGCGGCAGTTGCCATACTCTAGCCCAGTCAGGTGTGCCATAAAAAATTATTCAGACTTCATGTCTCTATTGTAATTCATTACTATTATTTGAAATCAGAGGGTTTTACAAATATTTAACTAATGATAAGAATTAAAAAAAAAAAGCTTGTCAGTAAAACTTTGTAACGCCATTGGATCCTCAAGCTCTCAGTGAAACCTCGTAACTTCACCCCGTCTCCAGTCAGATTGACGCGCCGTGCACAGCCTGGAGGAGACAGATCTCCGCTTTTTCGCAATGCAAGGGTAAATAAATAATTTAAATAATCCCCCTGTATTTCAGTAGAGTGTGCCGAGTGGGCGTCAGAGCAGATCTACTGGAGGGGCATTGGATCATCGGCGGGGGGGCACTGTCGTTTGATAAATATTTTTTAGACGCATTGGCAACATCATAGTAGCATGGAAATCCAGACCTAAATCTGAAAGATCTATATAGAATGACAATGAACGATTTAGACTTGGGTTTTTATCTAAAAGAGGAACAGAAGACAGGGCTGTAATTTGCTGTTTTGCCGACCGGATACGGCAAGAGTCAGTTAGCTCCAATGATCTATATAGAATGACATTCTACCCTAGAATGTTAGCTCCAATGATCTATCTATATAGAATTGTGACGAGTGGGGCGGGGCCGAGAGCCGTGGGAACGGAGCGAGGCCGGTGGAGTGATTTGGAAATGAGCGACACCTGCTCCACTCACCGGTCTCGATTCCCACGGAGGAGATTGGGAGGATTGAAAAGAGGAGCGACGACAGTGAAGGACGAGAGAGGACCAGGGCCTGGGCTTTATTTTGTGTTTGGTTTTTGTTTGTGCGAGGCAGTTGCCCGTGAGTGGCTGTCGCGCTGTTTTATCTTTATTTGGTTATTAAAGTTTTATTTAAATGTTCGCCCGGTTCCCGCCTCCTCCTTCCCGTGACTATGGAGTTTTTTATTATTACAAGAATGTCATTATATAATTTTTTTATTTTTTATTTTTACCTGTCTTGATTACTAATACACAACAGATGACGATTGTTAGTTAAAACGTTCCGATTCCATATAAGGTTAGTATAGCCTAGTTCAGCACTTTGCGAATGGACAGCGACTCAAGTAGCACGTAGTAGCCTATTCTCGCGTTCGAGTTCAGTAGCCTACATTTTTGGGAAACGCGCGAGGAATTGCGGCTAATGTTTATAACCTTGCACGTAGAGAGCGCTTTTAAGAGCTAAGATAGGCTAGGCTACATCGTTATCGGGAAACCCGGCCCAGAACAGATAGCCTAAACAACAGAACAGGAAAGAAAATAATAATATAAATATAGGCTAAATAAAAAACATAAAATAAGCCTACAATAAATAGCAATATATTTTTTATACTTAAATAATTAACAAATTACGACGACAGAAAATAAAACACTGAATCAGTTTGAAGCTTTGAAAAAAACCGGCAAAAAAAATGTCCCCATTAGACAAAGTTTTTTCGTATAGATGTTTCTGAAAACTTAAGGCTTTTTTCTTCAGAAAACGAATTGGACATCATCACACAAATGTCTGCGTATTAAATCTTCTGGCGGTTGTCCGGAGCTAGCATTTGCAGAAAAAGCGCCAGCTCGGCTCTCATAGACCGTGGTACTGGTGGTCGTGGCCGTATCTAAGTCTACTGATTGACGAGGCTGCGGAGGTCTAAAATCTTTTTTTTTTTTTTTTTAGAAATTTTTAAAATTAGCTGCTAACATTTGTCTATAATATAGACGGACAAACTGTTCTTCAACTTGAAATGGATTTTGCGCGCATGCTGCAAATCAAATGTAACAAGTTTGCTCGGCGACCAATAAGCATTCACCATGACGAAGCCTATTAACGTGCCATGCACAACCAAAATTATGCATTTTCCCCATTCTTTTTATTTGAATTAATTTAAGTTACAGTTTGAACATTTAATATTAAAATAATAACTAAAAGGGATATTTTTATTTTGGTCCACGCCATGGCCTGTAGGAGGGGCATCAATGACCGCTAGGGGGGGCACGGCCCTCGAATGCCCCACCACAGCGCCGGCGCTGATAAATTTATAACTAATAAGTATATTTTTACAGCGCCGGCCCATCACCCCAAACCCCCCTAGCGCCATACCCTATGGTTTTGTGAAACACCGCCACTGAGTGGAACACTAGTAGAAATCTTGTTCCAGAGTGATCGTTTTCATGGGGGTGAGACATCATCCGACTCAGTGTGACACTCTTAGGAATTGGGTAACTCGTAGTCATTTCTTCAACACATTTATTGTGACAGTCTGTTTTAGATAAACCACCATTAATGGCACTTAAAGGGGTCATATTATGTGATTTCATTTTTCCTTTCTCTTTGGAGTGTTACAAGCTCTTGGTGCATGAAGAAGATCTGTAAAATTGCAAAGACTAAAGTGTCAAATCCAAAGAGATATTCTTTATCAAAGTTAAGACCCTGCCACGCCCCCCTAAAACACCTCATTCAAACACGCCCCCACATGTCTGCGTCACTATGTGGAAATATTTGCGTAATGCCACCCAAATGCAAAGAAAGAAGGCGTGGTTTCAGTAACCGCGGTTAGTGTTGAAACAGCCATGCCAGGGAGATGCTGTGTGTAACTTTATTTGGCCTTCTGAAAGTAGATGCATTTAGGAAGCTTTAAGATTACTTACAACAGAACAGCAACGCATTTTTATGGAGTTTCATGAACCTAGGAGAGGAGGTAATTCAGACTTTGCTACGACAATCTGATGCTTCTGAATCAGCTACTGCTATTGACTGTTCAAATGCAGAGTTTTGCGCGTTGTGTGTGTGTATGTATGTGTGTGTGTGTGTGTGTGCGCGCTCTCACACGTGCGTGTGTGTGAGAGAGAGAGAGAGAGGGTCACACAGTGGAGTCAGCTGTCTAGGAGCTTCATCACTGTGTCTGTCACGTGACTCTGTTCCCCTTTCGGGCTTGTCTTTACATTTATTTTGACAGATGAAACTCGTGATTATGGAAAGGGGCATTACATTTTCGACGAGTGCTTGCGGTGTTTAGCCAGTCACAATGCACTGGGTCAGTTGGCCAATCAGAGCAGACTGCGTTTGTCACAAGGAGGGACTTTGAAGAAAACAACGTGTTTGAGAGAGGAGGGGCATAGAGGACCTACAATAATGTACAGTATTTGAAAAATAATGTGTTTTTTGAACATTAAAGCATGTCAGTATATTCTGTTACACCAAATACACAAAATAATGATCTTTAAAAAAGCATTGTTTGTGTGAGTATATTCTGTTACTTACACTTTGGTCAAGTTTAGGAACAGTTAGATTTTTTTTTTTTAAATGAAATGAATACTTCATTCAGCAAGGATGCATCAAATTGATCAAAAGTGAAGACAATTTTAATGTTCCAAAAATTTATATTAAAAAAAATTGTTCTTTTAAACCTTCCATTGACCAAAGAATCCTCAAAAACTTTAAGAAAAATATTAAGTTGCACAGTTGTTTTCAACATTGATCATAAGAAACAAATGTTTATTGAGCATCATATCAGCATATTACAATATTTTCTGAATGATAATGTGACTGGAGTAATGGCTTCTGAGAATTCAGCTTTGCCATCACAGGAATGAATTATATTCTAAAATGTATTGATAATAATAGATTATAATTTTTAATGTGTATTATATTCATTTTGATGTTTTTACTGTATTTTTAATCAAATAAATGCAGCCTTGATGAGCATAAGATAATTCTTTCAAAAATAGTAACAAATCTTTCCGACCCCACACTTTTGAAAAGTATAACACAGATGTTAGTCAGACAGTCTGTTCCATTCTAAGTAGTCATTTCTTGACCAGCATGAACTGCAGTGTGGAGCACATTTATGCAAAAGACTAATCAAACCAACATTATGAGGCTATGAGCTCAACACTGCCACTGAATCATCTGCATATCCTGTCTGATTAACTATGTCTCCATGCTGGTAGACCCGGGCATGGGCAGTTTCCCGTCCATCTGCATAACCACTGTGAAGCTTCTCAACTCTCCCCTGCAGCAGTGACCGAGGCTCTGCCATTCAGGAAATTTAAAGCAATGGACCGAATGCAGAATCACTGCAGTTCATCAAACAAGTCAACGAGAGTGAGAGACACAAATGAGCTCTCTCTTTTGTGAGGGACTGGAGGTCTGAAAAGGTGGTACCCCCATACCGAGGTAATGGATGCATTTGGAAACAGGAAATGAAATTTCACATGAATGTTTCATTCAGACAGCGCAAAGGTGCCAAAAACCACAGTGATGATGGCAAGGAAGGAGATGGTACACCAAAATACATAGAAGAAAAACTGAGAAAATAAAAATGACATAACACAATGTTAAAAGGCATAATTACAGACTGCTGCTTGCTGTCAGAGTTCATCTAAATTTCACAAGTTGTTCTTGTTCCACACGCACATGAGAGCTATCTACATGCTCTGTTGGCAGAGCTGGGTAGATTACTTATGAATTGTAATCAGTTACTGATTACAGATTACATGACAAAATTTGTAGTCAGTAATATAATCTCTTAGATTACACATTTTTGGTAACGTAATCTGATTACTTTTTGATTACATTTAGATTACATTTGTGCTAACCCTTATTTGATATCACATATATTGAATTAGTCTTATCTTGTACTATTTTGACCTATACAAAGAAAAAATATATTCCACAAAATATATTTAATTCACCAACAAGAGCCACAATAACTTCTTTTTCAAGTGCAATGTATGGACAGTTAATACTTACAAAATACTAACACTAATGTACCTTGCTGTTAGTGTTTGCTAGTAACACTGAATAAAACAAAATCACATCTTATGATTTTAAAGGATATTTACTTATAATTAAGTAAATTTAGAAAACAGCTACATTACAAAAACCAATATTGAAAAACATAATAATTCACAGCAATATCACTGCCAGGTCAAATATTGAATATATTAAAGACCATAACTAAGTTAAATATTTCATCTCAAAACACTTGAAGTGCATAAGGTAGTAACAATGACGAAAAATCACGTTTAAAAAAAAATATTAAATAACATATTAAAGGCTATGTTCCCCTCGATTTTCCATTATCTTGTTGCTGATTTCTTCTGAGCGCAATTCTGACACCCCTCCCCTTCTCCGCTGGAAAACTTGAAGAATCACGAATGTATATATGTGGCAGGTTTAACAGGAAAAAATATACATGTTAAAAAAAAAAGGAAATTTAGGAGAATCAATGAATTGTGAACAACTTATTACCATTGTGTAAATAAAATGTAATCATGTAATCCATAAAAAGGTAACTGTAGTCTGATTACGAGTATTTTAAAAAGTAGTTTACTCTAATTACAAGTACTTGAGTTTTGGAATCTGATTACGTAATCAAGATTACATGTAATCCGTTACTACCCAGCTCTGTCTGTTGGACACTGCTAATGAAACCAAACCACACAAACAAACACAATTACAAATACCTTGACACTTGAAGACTTACACAGTGAAGCACATAAAGCAGAAACCTTCCCAAAAATTAAAAAATAATTAAAACAACAGGAACAAAACATTAGGATGAATTATAACTGCATTTAAATGACTTCAGTTGGAAGATTATGCACATTTCAAGCATCTTTCACATAACATAACCTCTAATCAACTTGATGGAAACAAGCAACAGAAACATAACACATAAAAAAGTGTCCAATTATCTGGAGAAGTCAGATGTGAAACTAAGGAGAGGGAAGAAAAATCAAAGCACTTCTTAAACAAGTCATTTACTCTAAGGACACTCTCTCTACTGCACTACCGGATAAAATAATTAGACATGCAATACTGTTAATGACTGCACACATCTACTGTAACTACACATCAGCCTGAAACCTGCTACAAAAAAGAGGGACACTTTCCACAAATACTGCAAAAATCAGGGCCGGAATTATCAAAAAAGATTTGTTTGTGTTCTTTTCTATGAACAGTCAGCAAAAGTAAGTGCTTGACATTTAGGAAGCATGGACTGCCAACCACGAGATGGCAAATTAAAAATATGAGGTTTTACTTTTTATTAATATTATGTTAGGTTTCCCATTTTTGTAACCTTGATAGCAATATTTGAGGCAAGGATAAACACAGCTTGAAAACACATTTTGTGTGATTCTGTTATTCTCTAGAAATAAAAGCGGCTATAAATTAAATCGAATAATAAACTTTAAGGCCTGGTTTCACAGACAGGGCTTACTTTAAGCCAGGATTAGGCCATAGTTCAATTATGACATATTTTATAAACGTTCCTTAGAAAATAACAATACTGGTGTGCATCTTGTGACAAAACAAAGGCACTGACATCCTTTAAAATCAGTCAGTGCATCTTTTCTTCCAGTTTAAACTCAAGTCATGGATTTTAGTCTGGGACAAGATTTAAGCCTTGTCTGTGAAACCAGGGGTCAATAGACCAAATTTATAAAGTAAATGAACAAACGAATCAACAAACAAATGAACGAACCAACAAATCAATCAAATCAATCAATCAATCAATCAATCAATTAATCAAGCAACTACAAAAAAAAAAATGTTACAGGACAAAAGAAACAGGGTTAAACATATAGCTTAAATTAAGCTGTCTAGCTAGTTTGTTAAAGTTGAAAAGATGGAATTAGATTGTTTAGTTTTTTTCCCATTATGCTGTAGGAATACATTAACAATTAAAAATAAATTAATGAATTAATTTAATATCAGTTCAACAGATTATGTCAAAATGATGACACTGTTGTATGATGTTATATGATATATATATATATATATATATATGTGTGTGTGTGTGTGTGTGTGTGTGTGTGTATATATTTATGCTTTTAATCGAATAATAGAAAGTCTTCTCCATTATCATCTCAAGACTTAAAAAAAAAAAAAAAAAATCACATTAATATATGTGTCTCTGTTTGGACATAGCTTTGCTTTGTATGTATGTAAAAGTTTCTGCATTTTTACGACAGTGTCTCAGCACGCTTGAAGTCGCTTCTTTTCTCGGTTGTGATTTTTGGCTGTGAACATATCAGTGTGTCCATACTCCCACCAGTTCTGTAATCAGGCTGATTAATAAGCTGTGATCTCTTAACAACAAACAGTGCTGTGAGTAAATTAGTTGTGGACATTTGCTGTAAAGTCAGTAGTTTCTGCATGTTTATAAGAAGATATCCTTGTAAAGATGAACAAAAAATGTCATTCCACAGGGAATTCTGGGATTCTACACTAATGCCAACAGCAGGGCTATGAACAAAATATGGCAGCACCCTTCTGTACTGCTTCCACAGTAAATTCCTCCTGAATTCCGTCCACTGCTTGCAGCGACTTATTTCCATCTCATGAATTGCTTTTTATTTCACATCTTATAGATGCATTTGAGAAAATCCCATTTATCTGCCTGTTAATTAATGGGCTCATTACAGCAAGAATAGTAGTATCTAGGGATCAACATGCCTTTTGGCTGAGAGAGGTGAAATTTGCTGAGAATGTGAGAGAATAGTACATACTAAAAATAAACATTCACATAAAATAAGCCAGAGATCTAGAAGTATGACGCCGTTCTGCGTTCAGTTCTCTGGAGACACCATAAACGCACTTCTAGAGTCTCTATTCCCAGCCACAGAACTAAGGGATCTGCCAGATTTGGATGATATGTAAATCCTCAGTCTAATTTATTCAAACTACTCAGACTGCATTAACGGTTTAGTTTGAGGGTTGTGTGTGTGTTTCTGCCTGTTTGTGTGTGCTGTCATTAGGCCACTGGGATACATTATTCACAAAACTCTGCCAGAAATAATCTGCAAGACAGAAGGAAGTACAAAATGATTTTGTGCAAGGAGAGCATTGCTTATGCTGGTCATATCTATCGCACCCATTTATCACTGTAGAACCTCTAAATGTGTAATTACGATTTAATACAAATATGCATGAAAGGCAACTGGCATAGTGCTTGGCAATTTCAGTCAAGCTGATTCCTATACACAATGCAACTGTTTCTTATCTGGAAAAACATATTTAAAAGGGATGCATTATATGACTGCCATCTGCAAAAAGTGCTTAAAGATGTGTGTGTTTATTGTTAATTTATCTATACAGACTGATATTGAAGATTTAATTGTTAATTTCCTCAATTTTTCCATTTAGATTACTTTTGGTGTCATCTAGCGCTTATGGAAACTTTAAACAAACTAATAATTTAACAACACTGTTAAAAGTAATCTTTAGTAAATGGCAAAAATGAATATACAGTTTTCATACTGTGCTGTACATTATAATGTTGTGACAATTACCTGCTGCATTTAAAATGATTAATGTTTTGAAGTTTTAAGTGCTAAATATTACATTTATTTATATTTATACAAAATAATAGAACTTTAATAATGGCCATTGGAAACGGCCATCATCCAGTCATGATATAACATGAAAATAATTAACAGTTTACAGCTACAAAGTAAATTAAGTTTCTACAATCTGCAGTTTAGCTTTAAGGAACAGTTTGCTGAACATTCACTCCCCCTTAGGCCTTCCAAAGATGTTGTTGAATTTGTTTCTTCATCAGAACAGAAATTTAGAAGTACATTACTTGCTCACAATGGATCCTCTGCAGTGAATGAGTGCTGTCAGAATGAGACGTCAAACAGCTGATAAAAACGCTACAAGAATCCACAAGTGATCCACATGACTCCAGTCCATCATTAATGTATGGTGAAGCAAAAAGCTGAATGTTTGTAATAAACAAATCATTGTTTCTAGATCAAATAGAGTCCTCTATCAATAGTTTTGCTTTCTTCTGTGAAAAATTTGCCTTGTCTGAATCAGGAGAGAAATATGCACAGATCAAGTGCCATCTGCAATCAAAAACAGTCAAAAACAGACCTAAACAAATATGTCAGCGTTATTATGGATTATGGACTCACATATTGGCCATAAGCAGTGATAAATTAATGATGGATTTGTTTTGATTTTTACAAACATGCAGCTTTTTTTGCTTCACAAGTAATTAAGTGATGGACTGGAGTCGGGTTGTGGATTATTGTGGTGTTTTTATAAGATGTTTGGTCTCTCATTCCGACGGCACCCATTCACTTCAGAGGATCCATTGGTGAGCAAGTCATGTAATCCTAAATTTCTATGAATGTTTTCCAAAGAAAAACAAACTCATAGGATGGCCTGAGGGTGAGTACATTTTTCGAAAATTTTCATTTTTGGGTGAACTATTCCTTTAAACCAAATTACCAATCAAAGACATAATAGTCGAAGAAACCCCAAATGCAATCCAGGACTTGTAGACTGACCCTGTTAAGTCCATTTTTGCCAAATGATGCTAGTTATCTTTTTAAGCCCCTGAAACACTCCATACAATGATGCAAGACCTTGTGATACACAGAAACACAGCCAAACCTCTCCTAAATGATATCTGATAACAACAGGCACTCCATCACACTGTAACCTCCACAGAACACACAATTCTTCAATGTCTGCCTAAAACAACACGCTTGCCAGCTTACCTACAATTCTCAGCAGATGACAAGCGTTCTGTTGATTAACCAAATCTTGTGCTCATTTCTACTGGCGTGTGCTGAATGAGAGCCTTAAAACAGCTGAAATAGCAGAGGAAACACTTGGCTTATCACTGCTAATTAACACACTACAAGATAGCACCACTGGCAGTGTCAGAAATGTTGAATGGTAATTTAAAATAAAATGGTTTTGCATTATAACAATGCAATGGGGGTTCAAAAACACAAGTTGCCTTTTAAGATAGCACAAGCTCTCCTTCTGCTTGTGTGTTTAGTGCTGTCAAGAGTACTATTGTAGATTTACCAATAAGCTGCAATCTAGGGTATTTACAAAGCACACAAACATATACATTTTACTTAAAAGTGGCTCTAAAGCGCTAAAAATGTCAGCCTGATAAAAGATGCCATTAGGATATAGACGAAGTAAATCAAAAAAATGCCTCATGGGTTTATTCTGTGCATATGAGTGAAATAAAAAAATGCATCCCAGTATTCAGGTGTTCAAAATTATACCCTATACCCAAATATATATGTGCTGGTTTAGAGAGAAAATGTGTGGAATCTATTTATACAGTGAGGAAAACTTAAACAGATATAAGTTCTACTCTCTTATTGGTAGCTGTAAATATAAGATTCACCAAATAATTAAAAACTAACATTCAAGAGGCTGAGGATGGGTAGAACCTAGTGAAATACAGGCATTCCCATTGATATTACTCTAAGCTCCGCCCACCTTGGTGCTACAGTAACTCAGGCAAGTGTTACAGAACGTCCAATAGGATTGCACTGAAGATATTAAGGAACAGCCTGATGTCAATAAAACAATGTTATAATGTCTGATGATTGGATATCATTCTTAACATCGCGATGCAGGTTATCTTGTTAAATTATAAAGAAAAATTGACTAAAAACTTCAAATCAGAATCAATGCAAATGCTTTATCTGAAAAAAGTCTCATTTCAAAGTATTACTACTGATACTACAATTCAACCCTGCTGCTACACAGTACATTTTATTATAAACTCAAAGCTTATCACAAAGCACGGAGAACCTGACAGACAGCCATTACAGGGCAATAGAGATGAACAGTATTCTACTAATATATGTTAGTGCAGCAAAGGAATATGGGTCTGTAAACAGCTAGTGATATCAGGAACTGTATATTATATGTGTTCATTACAAATGCCACCCACTGTACAAACCTCAAAGCTAACAGACATCTGGAGTGATCAGCATGTTTTCCCCTAAGGCAGATGTCTCAAAAAAATCATCTTCTCCTCACAGCCTCGCTTCCTTTTAGAAAATGCGGTTTAAATCATACAAATATAATTTGCAGGAGGATATTAAATTTAGGAGCTCAAAGAGCCCGGGAAAATGAGTTTGTGGGCAGTGGCTGTGTTTTCCTCTGACAGTGATCTCTGATCTCCAAGAGGACTGTTTTTTTTTTTCAAGCAAATTCCTCATATTTGGATCCTTCATGTTTTGATCATTGAGAAATTAGAAAGTGGAAATAGTAAAAGTGGTGTTCGGAAGGAATCTGTGGAGTGGATGTGTCTCTGGCGCCCAACTCATTTGCATTACACTATACTCGATTTCCATGAGCACACAGCATATATAAAACGAGAGATGAAAGTTTGAATCTAATATTGAAGATGTCACTTTTCATGACTAGAGAGATTTAATCTTTATATATATATATATTTATATAAGATTAATATATATTTTTTATTTTGAATACTAACCTTTGGAACAAAGAAAGATCTGTATTTTTCCCTCATGGCTCACATAACCCTAAACCCAATGGATTTACTTGATACTTTTCCAACAGCAACTCATTTAATAGTTTATGGTGTCAGAACTAACTGAAAATGAATGGAGAGTGAATTAATCTGACATATCATTTGACAGCTGTAATAATAACATTGCAGTTTCTTCTTCATTTTTTCTTTATTATGACATATTTTTGTATGCTTTTGTATTTGTTTGATATTTGAATGCAGTCTTTTCAGGCTGAAAGTCTGAGTTGCCTGTTAATAGTGGAAATCTTTATTTAAGCAAAGGGCAGTCCCTTTGCTTTAAAAATGCTCATTAGATATCAACATTAGAATAGAGTATCGAATAATGTATGCCGTGTATGTCCACACAGCTGTTAAATAAAACAACATCCGCTCTGATTCGACCTGCTCTGAGTTCTATGATCAATAATTAACCTATGCACATCATAGAGTCTACACTCATAATAGAATCTGGTGTATGGACAACCTGCATATTTCTTGTCTGTGTAAAGCTTTTAGTATGTATCCTGTAAAAGCACTCAAGGGCACTCACAGCATAATTAAAGAGCCATAGACAAGACAAAGGCACTATTCCATCATGTGACCATAAATGAACCATTTACTGCAGCATTCTTGCATCAATAATTTTGATTATTATTTAGGGGAAAATCCCTCTGATTACCTAGTTAAATAAAGGTGAAATTATTGTATATTTTTTTAAAGAATGAAACACAATTCTACTGAATAAAAACAATGAAAACTTGTTGTTTTGTTTAATATGAAAAGTTCACACTCTTTACTGAAAAAACAAAAAACTAACTGAATGAATTATTTTGTTTGTAGGCCTACTGTACACTGATCCATTATGCTACTGATATGTTACCCTTTCTGTCTAGTTCACAAACAAATCAATCAATTGGTGCTTTGCTTTTTTTTTTTTTTTTTTTTTTTTTTTTTTATCTAACCATTTGGCAAATCAGTCAGAAACAAACCATAAGTCAATGTTTTGAACTTACTGAAAAGCAGATTTATACTTCTAACTTTATAACTGAGAACTAAAACTGTTTATTTATGCCTTGTGAAAGCAATGCAAAAAATGCAAATCAATATAATTTAAGTACTGCTGTTCTTATGGGAAAAAGAAGATCCATACATAAAAAAAAATGTTGGAATAAAAACATTTTGATTACTATTTAGCCCATTTTTCGGGAAAAGCCTAAATGAGAGAGCACTCTTCGATACTTTACGCTATGAGGTATGAATACTTGGCACTTGTCATGTTTGATGTGTAAGGCTCAAGTGCTTTCTTCTCACCTGTTGTTTGAATCTCTGGATCAAGCGCTCTCTGATTCCCCTCTGCAGGTTGAAGTAGTCATCCTCTTCATCGGGTGTATGGAGGAATAGGGGAATGTGCTGGCGAGAGGGGGTCTGGATGGCTCTCTGCAGCTGGCTCCCCAGCCAGACCTCATCGGCCTCCATTAACTCAGGGCAGCCTGATGAGTCGAAGAAGAACTATGAGTTCAACACCAAACACAACACCCCACCCACCCAAAAACTGAAGTAATCATCGCCCCAGTCAAGCTCTCCGGAGTGGGTGTGTTGCCAAGATCGTGCTTGCCGCTGACGAACACAAGAGGAATGTCGGGGTCAGAGCCTCTCAGTCCTTCTTTGAGGTCCTTAACCTGTTCTTCTCTGAACGGACATCCTGAAAAATGAAAAGAGCCACATTTAAAGAAGTCCAAAAAGAGCATCTGCAACCCAATTTAATACTGTAATGAGAACCATTTCAACAACAGGATATTGGGACTTGGTTTTAGGCAGAGCAAGTTGTATCTGTTTATTTTTTTAATTTTTAAATATTTGATTTTTAAATATTTGCACATGTTATCTCAAACTATATACTGTATATACATATATATACACACACACACACTATATATATATATATATAATATATATATATATATATATATATATAAATATATATATATAAATATATATATATATATATATATATATATATATATATATATATATATATAACATATATATATATATATTTGTGGAATAATATGCAGAAAAGACTATATATATAACAACAAAACTACAGTTAAATCCTTCGGAGCAATATTGAGCACAGCAGCAATGAACACAGCAGTTGAAAACAGTTGGTTTTCACTGGAAAATAAGATGCAGCTCCAGATGTGATAGTACATAAATACTATCTTCAATGGCTCCTTCCATCTTCAAAAGAATACTGAAGCAGGCAATATGTGGAGGATTCCGAATAAAGTTTCTGTTTCATACAGAAGATACGGAAGCATTCGGTCCAACCGCATTTCTCTAAAGTAAAGGCAGACTGTTAAGCGTTGAATTTTGAAGCTCGTTAATAACAGCCTTAGGTTACCTCTAATATGACAAGTAGGGCAACTTGCTAATTGCCTGCTGTGAATTTGAAACTCAATGAGTAGCGGAGCTGAAATTAGAGTTGGCATTAGTGACTGTGGTGTTGTGAATACTAGACAAAGAAAACTAAACCAACAGACCTTGATTCTGGTCTATGGAGAGAATTAACTTTACTAAAAATTCCGAAACATTTTTTTGTAGATTATTATCAAGCAACCCTCAATGCCAGCAAATCACTCACATATGCAACTAAATTGTATGCCAAGAAGATAAAGAATGGCTGTCATTAGTCACTGGCTAGTAAATTGTTATATTTCCCTGCTACTGATTGAGTTAGAGGCTAAAGTATAGCCTAAGTAGTAAATGTATTTTTACTGTATGTTGTGCCCTATGACAGTTTTCTCTCATGCAAAGACAGAATACAAGAGAATCTGACATACCATAAAGAACTGGAATGCTATATGTAAATGTTATTTTAAATGTGTATACTGTAGATATATGTGGTAAATCCTCTCATGATGGTGATTGTTTGAAATAATAATTTTATTTATTTCAGCTGTTTACACAAAAGTATGCCTGTAGAGGTAATTGTCACACAGATCTTTTCCATTAGACAAAGTGACAATGATAAATTATTTCTGTGATCACAGAAAACAACAACAACAACAAAAAATAGTCCATTTGTTATTTTTATTATTATTTTTTTTTTTTTTGATCGACATAAGAAAGTTTTACAGGTTTAAAAATAGATAAATATAATATATATATATATATATATATATATATATATATATATATATATATATATATATATAATATATAATATATATAAAAAAAAATTTAAGCAACTTCTTTTTTGTGTTCTTTGAAAAAAGCAAGTGTTCTTGATGTGAATAGGCCAATTACTACTCTTACTTTGTGATCAATGCCATTTCCCAATATCTGAAACTGAGCCTCACTTTGACTTTCTCTCTAAGTTATGTAACATTCAATTTCAACAGGTCCCCAATTTCTCCCAGCAGTGCCAAATCCCACAGAAACCTATTAAAATCTCTCCCAACGAGATCTCTATCAGATAAACATACAGAGAAAAAGGGCTCTTCCAGAGCTGATTTCCCTCTGGTCAGCCCACTGATGTGCAGCTGCTCCTCAGAGAACTTCACTTTTATCCGCTTTCAACAGCAATTAAAAACCAAACGTATGTGTAAGAGGAAACAGAAGGATAAGAAAACCCCTGCCTCACCTTCTGAGACGTCCCCTACCACAGCACACACAGGGCTACAGGCAGCAGGCAAACGTTTTTTTATAGTCCCCATAAGGAAAGCATCAGGTTCAGTGCTCTCCAAATCTAATCACCTCCCTCGATGATCTCTCCTGCTGCCAGTCAGGAGAAGTCCTTGAACCAGAAAGCTCACAAGGATTCTGTGCCGATATCATGGACCGGCCCTTCAATTACCGAGCCGAACTTTGCTTGTCCAACATGCTGCCGCTCACTGTTCATTATGACAGGCAGAACGCAGGAGGTAGAACGGCTTAAATAAAATCAGATTTGGTCGCCGATGAGGCTTGAAGAGTCACAGCATGTGTTTAATGAAGGAAATATTGACTGACAGGGTTGTCCTAAACCCTGAGATTGCCAATAAAAGAGTCGTAAAAAATGGATAGTTCACCTAAGAATTAAAATTCTTTCACTAACCCTCTCATCGTTACCAAACCTGTATGATTTTATTTCTATAAACCAAAAAAGTAATGTAAGGTAGAATGATTCTGCTGCTCATTATATGACGACCAGCGCCATAGAGAAAATTAATTAATTATTAATTAAAAGATGTCATTATATTAGTGTGATTTGAATATGCACATATTCAAACTAAGTGTGTCACAGATGGTTACAAGACATACATAATGTACACTGTAATTCAATTCTGGGGTCAATAAGATTTTTTTTTTCTGTGTTTTTTAAAAATATAATACTTCTATTGAACAAGGACACATAAATAAAGGCATTTATAATGATGCAAAAAGTTTCCATACAAATATTAAGTAGCAAACTATTGTCAGCATTGATAATAAGAAATGTTTCTTGAGCACCAAATCAGCATTAAAATGATTTCTGAACGATCAAGTAACACATCACAATTTCACAATATCACTGCTTTTATTTTAATTTTGATTAAATAAAATGCTTCTTTCAAAACCATAAAAAAAAAATCTTACCAACCTCTTTGAAATTGTATGATATGTGAATGTGAATGAGATTTCAGAATTGCGAAGATTTCTTTGTGAATAACACTTTTTTTTTAATAACAAATAGGTTGCTCACAGAAAGCTATCATATGTTTTGAGAAGACTTTCTTAGCTTACCTCTACTAATTTGGTCTAGGGCTGGGTAAAAAATATCGATAGGCTATCTCGATTTTAATCGATTCTCATTTTTGCGAAACGATATCGATTCTTAAATACCAAGAATCGATTAGCGTAGCCTATTTTCAGTTAATGGAGCAACATTGAAGGGCACCTCCCATCCAATAAATACTAATAAGCATTGGTACTTTTAATATGAAACAGAGTCTCAGATTTCAATGTATGTCCATTGTATTGCAGCATTCAAACAATAAATGCCGTTTTGGCGCTGTTTAATGTGGAGTGGTAAATCGCTGTAGCGTTAGGCGCATGTCAGCTGATCATCTCCTCCACATTAATACCACTTTCAGCACAAAATAAACATGACTAAACATCCGAAGGTAAGTTAAAAGAAAGAGTACAACTTTACAATCCATATCTTGTCTCATGTAATCGCTCAGTCAGTGTTTCAGCCGCGCAAAGACGTCAATATAACAGCCTGTAAACAACTCATGCATCACATTTACTGTACCTCAGAAAGCATATTCGGTGAACATAAACTCCTTAGTCAGCCAGAAAAGTAAACTGTAGAGAGGAGCATTTTGCTAAATATATGCACCATATAACATTAATTATATATATATATATATATATATATATATCTCTGTATATATATATATATATATATATATTTTACTGTTCTTTAATGTTTTATGTTTGAATAAATCCATCCAAGTTTTTATGACAGCCATCATTTAAATGTGTATATTTAAAACAAATAAAACTAACTGAAGTCGCTAATTGTAACTTAATTATTATAAAAATTTCATTAAGTGCAATTTAAGCAGTTGTACAGCACAGATCAGTCAATCTTAACCTTCAATATTATAATGTAGTACCAACTGACTCTCATATATATTTTATAGCATTAGCTGAGAAAGGTTTTTTTCCTTGAAAAAATTTGGCATGTACTATACCTGATATGTATCCAAAATAATCAATATAAATAATCAAGCTTGTGAATGAGAATCGAATGGTGAAATTTGTGTCAAAACCCAGCCCTCCACTTTCAATGTGTATAGAACTCATGTTATGTTCCACATAATAAAGTAGGTCATGGTTTTTAATGACAAGTAAATGATGACAATTTTCATTTTGGGGTGAAACTTCCCTTTAAAGATGACAAATATCACATTTATGGTGGAATGGTGGAATTTCACATATATGGTGGAATGTCTCCACAAGCTCAGTCAAAAAAATACAGCAAGATGCCAGCCATTTGAAACCGCAGAATTCAAGGATGACTGCTTCGGCTCCATGTGAGTCAAAAGAAAAAAAATCGATCACAAAGACACAGCAATGCCTCTTTTCCTCAGAGAAGTAGTTCAGGATGTTCCCCAAGATACACATATTCTTTTGCAGGTGCACTATAGATAGCCTCCTGTCAGGCAGCATTACAGTCTATTGTGTGAGCTGCACCACACCAGACCTGCACAAGGTGTGATGGTCTGAATGAATCACAGAGGGTATACTGCCCAGCCTGCAGGGTAACCACACCAGGCAGAGCAAGACTAAGGCCAAAAAAATCATTACGGATCCCTGCCATCCAAACAACAGCTTTTTCTTACTGCTGCAGTCAGAAAAAGCCTAGCAAAGCCTTGGGGTCAATACTGAGAGGTTCTGGAGGAGCTCCTACACCCAATCTATCCAGACACTTAATGAGGACTCTGCCAGGGGCCTGCAACACTAACAAACCAGCAGAAACCTTTATAATGCACATATAAACGTTATCACACACACATATATTGCTATTAAGGTCGCTCAGATGTAGAATATCATACACTAATCATTTTTCTTTTGCACACCTTCATAACTTTCACTTTGTATATAGTGGAAGAAGTTAAATACTTATTTGCTACCTTATCATATTTAACTATATTTTTTGTTCGTTTTTGACATGGCACTGTGTTTATTTAGCACCCAGCCATGTGTATAACTTAAAAAAAGACACAAACCGTAGGTTATGCAATGTTTACAAGTGGTTACAAAACAGCACCTGCTGGTAACACCAGGGTAGGCAAGAACATCTTTTTTTGGCAGTGCATCAGCTGAATGAGTAACTATTTTAAGTATAACTTTTGAATAAACAGTGATTAATAGGTGCGCATTTTAAGGGACAGGATAATGTGGTAAGTTTTATAGTCATAATTGGGACTTTATCTCAGTATAAAATTGGTCAGTGTTTATTTTGAAATAATTAATATGCAACTCAACACACTTATTTAGCTATAAAGAATTTTAATAATCAATAATAATATTATAATAATCATATTAATAATAGTAACATATATAAATATAAAATATAGTATTTTGCTTTTTAAATGTTAAAACTATATTATTTATATATAAAAAAACAATGTATTGTAGCATTCAAGCATTTCACAAATTGCAATTTTAGACTTGTAACTGCATCTTAAAAATTTTCATTTTTTTTCTTTCTTCTTTTTATCTCACAATAACATCACCTTATTTTATTTTATTTATTTGCTCTGAGGTGGAAACTGGCAATAAACTTTAAATGGAAATTCTATATTAAAATGTTTGTACACATTTCATTGTGTGTCTGACTTGACATTTAACAAAACCATTTCTAGAGAAAACAAATACAGAGAAAAGTGGACTTTTGAATCAAAAATTGAAAATTCATTCAGAGTCAACAATGAAAGTGAAAAAAAAAAGTGATGTGACATACAGCCAAGTATGGTGACCCATACTCATCCCATACTCAATTCGTGCTCTGCATTTAACCCATCCAAAGTGCACACACACAGCAGTGAACACACACACACCATGAACACACACCCAGAGGAGTGGGCAGCCATTTATGCTGCGGCACCCGGGGAGCAGTTGGGGGATCGGTGCCTTGCTCAATGGCACCTCAGTCCTGGTACTGCCAGCTCGAGACTCGAATCCACAAGCTTAGGGTTAGGAGTTAGTTTATCTATCTATTAGTTAGGAAATTACTTCATTAATGAACATTGCTATAGAAGCTTTGTCAAAACGTGTTTGCAGCCTTGTCTAGATATAATCAACCATCATCCAACAGAGTGTTAGATCAGAATCACACCCCTGCTTTTCTTTCATTTGTCTGCTGGTGTGTTGTTATTTTTCTGTGATTTTTGTGATTTGCAAAAGGCAAATAAAACTTTGAGGGAGCTGTTCTCTGTCACTGACTTCTGCTATCAAACCCTAATGCTTAATGATGATTGGTGAGGAGGAAGAGGCGTAGGTCTGGTGAAGCCTGTGCTGAGCAGAAAAGGAAAACACACTGAATGACAGACATGGCGTTTAATGCATATGGCATCCTCTGCCTGCTCTTCTGGCCTGACACTAATGGGTGTTGATGCCAGGCCGTTTAAAGGTCTCCAAACCTCATAAAATTCCATAGCTGTGCATTTACAGGCAGCTTATCATAACCTGACCTGTAAATTACATCCAGCAGGGAACCCACAAACCTGGGCTCATATTAAATCAGGCAAATATGACACTTCAGAATTCCCTCGGATCCTAAAAGGGATAATCTGATAAGTCAGCCATTGAAAAACCAGTTACTGTCAACATTTGGGTGATTTAAATTCACTTGGTGAGAAACATTTAAGACAGCTTTAAATGATACTAGCACTCATGTGCAAGACATTAAAGTGCAAGAAACATTGATTTAGAGACCCGACACTTGAAACCTAATGTACAAACACTCTCGTCACCTTCACAGGTGACTTCCAGTCAACACATTCATATGTGCAGAATAACAGCCGCCTGGTCTTCAGAGGTTATTTTTTTATTTCCCTGTGTGCTTTGAGCTGAGGCAATTAGATAAGTGCCGAGATTGCAGGTAGTCCGCTCATGCAGATGGTCCACAGCTCCACAAGCTCCAATTCATAACAGCCACCTCAAAGATTAGAGACGATTGAAGAATAAAGAGACTCTCGACGCAATCCTTGCCTCTTCAATCATAAACATAAAATAAATGAACCTTAAGGTGTGCTTTTTCTCTAATACAGTCTATACTTTTTGTTCTACAATTGAACCTGTATCTTATGTATAACCTGCATGTAATCTTTTCTATTATCTATCTACATATTAAAAAATGTTACATGTAGAAGTCAACAGCAATACCAGTTAAATTACACTGTTTATTTTGAATAATTAATATGCAACTACACACTTATTTAGCTACAAAGAATCATATTATCATCATAATAATCATATTAATAATAGAAACATATAAATAGTAATATAAAATATAGTATTTTGTTATTCAAATGTTAAAACTATTCAGTTAAATATTATTTTAATAAATGCAATGTACTGTATTGAGGCATCCAAGCCCTTCACAAGTGAACATTAAATATGTGTATCAATTCATTATAAGATTAATAATTACCTGAAATATAGAAAAGAAAAAAAATGAAGCAACAACAAAGGTACTGTAGAAATTATATAAACAGTTTTTTTTCAACCTTCTAACAAAGGTAGAAATTATATAAACAGTTTTTTTTTCAAGATAGTGACTGACTATAAGCAAATAAATTAATAAAGAAATAAATTAAGAGCAGTCTTGCCATTATTGTTAGATTAATATTAACAGAATAATCAATGCATTCATTTCATGTTCTTATTTTAATACATTAATTTCACAGGAACAATTTAGGCCTAGATCACAGATAAAGGTATTTTATTATTACTATTAAAAATAGGAGCAAATTACAAACAATAAGACAAATACAATTAACAAAGATACAAAAGAAATAAAGTACTTGAATTTTTTTCCAGTTGGTCTATCTAACAGTAGTACTAGGCAGGTAAGGAAATACTATAGAAACTTAATAATCAAATGTAAAAATAAAACACTGCAGAATCTTCACTGTATGAGTAAAACATACATTGATTACAACTACTCAAGATTAAGTTAAGAACGGTGAATTATTCCTTTATTTTATTTATTTATTTATTTTACGTAGTTTGTTTCAAAATAACACCATAGACACGTGCAGGTATATTAAACTGCTGTCACTTTAAGACTGTCCGGATATACGTCCACCAATATACAGAATATAGCAAAATCTCTACTGATACACACTTCATATTGTTTCCAATATGCTATAAATATATTCTAATACCGCCCTGCCCTATTCGGCACACATCCTGCTTACAAATTACTTAAACACCAACAGACTGTGTTTACTATTAATACTTTGCCAAGACTCTGTAAAATAAAATCTTTATTGGCATTGAGAGTTCCATGAAGTACCTTTAACATCCATGGAACCTTTCTATTGCACAAAAAATAAAAAATAAAATAAAAATAGGTTCTTCAGATTATTATAGGACTCCACACAGGACCAGGAAGCGAGGTCTGGGTTGTAGTTTGTTGATTGCTTGGACTGCCTATTTTGTGAGCTGGACCTCCTCAGTCCAGTCATCCCCTCCTGAATCACAATTCCACTCCTTCTGTTCATCTGGGAAGGACAGGAGAAAATAACCTGAGGCTGAAAAACCATCTACTGTAAAAATCTCAATTATTAATGCTGTGTTTGTGGAAAATGCATACAATGTTTTGCATAATTAAACATAAGATGCTAACAATCAAACTGTTTAAAGTATTTATAAAAATCTTTATCTCAAGTGAGAGAGTCAGTTAAGGGCACAGCTCTAACACCTGGAACGTGTGGAAACATTTGTCTCACTTGTCGCATAGAAACTTCAGCTGTACATAACACCTTCACAGCACTTCTTGTGTTATAAGGGGAAAAACGGCAGGAAAAAGTTAATTTTCACACCTCAGGGTTTACAACACAAATACAGCTCAGAAACAGTTTTTACCCATGATTCTTTGAGAAACTTCCAGCATTAAAACTTGGTCAAAATATAAATGAAGAAGATACCCCTGCTGGGAACATCATACAAGTTTTGTCTTTGCTTTCCACTATACTCACTTACACCGAGTGTGTGAAGAGGTTTTTGACAGAGCAGCAAGTCTCGAGAGCTAGAGGAAAAATAGAGAATTTCTATCTATTCCAGATCCTGACAGTGCATCCTAGTAGGGAAAAGAATTTTATGATTCCGATTTATCCTTAGCTGTCATATGAACAACTAGTCAGTAACCACAAAGATTTATGTCTCACAATTAATTGTAAATTGTATGGTTCACTAAAAAGAACTGGCCCATAAGAGTTGATCATTGTGGAGTTGAGCTATGCAAGTTGGGCAGTACATTTTTGATTACTAAAAAGAACTAGCAAAAAAGTCATTTATTGGCAGTTGGACTCCACTGCTTGTGCAGTATATGTTTAGATGCACTATGAAGAACCAGGAGTTTATAGGGGAGTTGGACTGCACTGCTTGTGCTGAGATTTTGATTCATTAAAAAGAGCCGGCTTATAAGAGACATTCTTTGGGGAGTCAGACAACACTGGTTGTGCAGTGTGTTTTTGATTCACTAAAATAACTACTCTTAAGAGTCATTTTGTTGGGGAGTCAGACTTGGTTGCACAGCATGTTTTAGATTCACTTAAAGAACCAGCTCATAAAAGTCTTCATTCAGTGGCCAGGCTACTTTTTGCAGTGTAAGTTTGTGATTCACTGAAAGAACTGTTTCAAGATTCATTAATTTGGTGACCAGGTATGTTTTTTGATTCACTAAAAAGATCTGGCTCATAAAAGTCTTTTATTCTGTTGCCAGGCTACAGTGGTTGTGATGTATGCTTTTTGATTTATTAAAAGTGTACCACATGTCATTTGTTAGGGAGTAAGACTACACTGGATGCATATAGCATGTTTCTGGTTTACTAAAAAGAACTGGCTCGTAAGAGTCATTTGTTCAATAAACGGGCTGCACTGTGGTGTTGCAGCACCATTTAATAAGTAATGCAAGAAACTCTGTCAGAGTATTTCAGTATTGTATTTCATCGGCATTGTGGAAGAATCCATGTGTTATAGAATTGTAAATGAAATTCTGAATAAGAATCTGTTCTCAGATGCCAAATCTATTGTGTCATTTTATAAAAAAAAAAAAAAAAAATTTTCAATTCAAAAAACACTTTTCAAATGAGCTGCATTTTAATTAGTAATGAAGCCCACAAAGTTTCAACATCAGTCTCTATGGAGCAACCATGTTTTTCCAATCGTTTTGTCATTCTAACAATATGAAGTGTTTGCTATGCTTCGAGCATCTCTTTGGGAAAGCACAAAACCTGGTTAAAATAATTAAATAAAATAAAAACACATGATTTCGGACCAACTCAAAAAGCATTTAAAATGTACCATCTGCTGCCTGGAATCTTGTTTGTTGTCTAACTCTTTCATGTGCAGTCCCCAGAGACTGGAAACTATTTTCAGGCAACTTTAAACAACATGAATTGAGAGGAGCAGACAAAGCTCCCATGACAGCCGATAAGCACAAGCCTCTTTCAGCAAACATAAATCAGAGGGATATCTCAGATGACTCCCAGAGCTTTCAAATACTGCTAACCTAATCATAAGTCAAGATAAAAGCCTCCTGTGATAAAGCATTAAAATATCAACTCAACTCACAGCATCCACTAACAGTCACTGATGTAGGTTTTTCCACACAAAAAAAGGAAAAAAGTTGCAGATGTCAACACTGCCAGTACAAAGCAAAGAATAAGCAAGAAATTAGTCTGAGATGAAGATTTCAGACTGGATTTACATAAGCAGTAAAGCAGAGGAAGCACACAGGGACACAAAACACTTACACACTAAAAAACACCAAATCAAAGGTTAAAGTCGGCACACATAGGCTACTTTTTTTATTTTTATTTTTTCTACTTTTTGAGTATAATTAAATTGTGGTACTTTTACTTGAGTAGAATAAAACTAAAGTATTCAGCTTCACTACATTTATTTTTCACCAAAAGTACAAAGTATAAAAAAAAACTGACAAAGAACTACAGTGTGATAATGTGATAATAATGCGATAGAGGCTATTTAGACCAAAGAGAAAATAGCAGTATTTTTTAGTGATATGCTATTAACACTAAGTGAAAATAGCATATCTTAGCGATAGATGCTATTCACACTAAGTGAAAATAGCAGTATTTTTTAGTGATATGCTATTTACACTAAGTGCAAATATCTATAGATAGTTAAAATAGCAGGATATTCTGCTAATTACTTATTGCAGATAGTGTCAATTATCTGCACCTCAGCATTGTAATACATTATAAAACAGTGTGCAATAATAACGTACTGAGTGTAAATTTTCATTTTAATTCAAATTATAAATGGTTACCACCTTATTGGTTTTGAGTGTGTTTTGAGTTTGAGCTCCGTTTAGTTAATTCTTTATCGTCTATTCTTAAAATTAATTTTATACACCATAATTTTTTTTTCTATAATGTGTGAATATATCCTCTATCGTATTCTACAACAAAAACAATCAGAGTGCCTTGTTATCACTAGTTTTATTTTGATTTCCCAAGTCCGCTATTAGCTTATAGCCCGTTAGCATCACCAGCATGGTTGCCGCTAATCTCGTGTACATTGCTAATACTCTATTCACACACATTAACATTGTTTTACTCACTGTTACTTGCTTTAATGGCGGATGTATGTCTACCTTTGAGTGCAGGTGAGGACATGTTGGAGGCTGTGGAGAAGCAGATTCGCAGATTCTGTGATCTTCTGAGAATCTATGGTCCGGCACAGAACAATGTCAAATAAATGAACAAAAACTATTTTTAAAGTGTGGGCTCATAAACATTAGATCGATCTCATTTTATGAATTTATTGTTAATGAAATGATCACAGATAATAGTTTTGATGTACTCTGCTTGACTGAAACCTGGCCAAAACCCAATTATTATATTGGTCTAAAAGAGTCTATTCCACCAAACTACTGTTATAAGCATGAGCCCCGTCAGATTGGTCGTGGGGGAGGTGTTGCAACAATATATAGTGATATTCTCAATGTTACCCACAAAACAGGATACAAGTTTAACTCATTCGAAATACTTCTGCTTAATGTTACACTGTCAGATATGCAATAGAAATCTATCGTATCTCTTGCTCTGGCTACTGTGTATAGACCACCAGGGCCGTATACAGATTTCCTAAAATAATTTGCAGATTTCCTCTCAGACCTCTTGGTTACCGTTGATAAAGTACTAATTCTCTGAGACCTCTTGGTATCACATATATACGCAAAAAAATAAAGTTTTGCAAAGCAAAATAAAGTTTTGCAAACAAAAATTAAAGTATTGAGGAAAATAATTTTGCTTTTTGCAAACAAAAATAAAGAATTGCAAAACATAAATGATACCGCGCGCGAAAGCAATGATTTTGCAATACATATTTTCCATGGTCATATCTACAATTTTATTTGCAACACTGATTTTATTTTGCCGTGTCAGTCTAGTTTGAGCTTGCGTTGCAGTTTTTCCTGTGCGCTTCATTTTTTCTGCGCGTCTCGCTTTGTGACACTGTTTTGACGTGGTGGTGGAGTCAAGGGGCAGGGGCGTGTACAACATGCCTCCCCTGGAAGTGACGTCATCGGCCCGAGACGCAGTTCACTGATCCAGGTACTGTCATGATGAGCAGATGCATGCGAGTGGATCGCTTCCTTTTATTCACTAGCATTAAAACATGCATGGTTTCGTTTTATTAACTTTATTAACAAATGTATATGTGTATTAGCAGCGTTTGCTCAAGTTAAAGAAGTTGTTACCATGCACATCTGTTGTTTATTTCTCTCGATGTGCACTCTTTTACTGGCATAAAGTTGGCTTGACGTTGGACGTTCGATATTCGCAAATCTAGGGACCGTCTCTAAAGTTACATGCGAAACTACTATACACTTCTCTAACGTCAATAGCATGCAAGGAGAATGACTAACAGTCATGAAAACAACTGTTAACTGTTCATCCAGGTGTCAACTATAATGCACACCTTTTATATTTTTTGATAATTATTAAAATAAACTGTAAATCATATGTTTATTTTTGATTGTTTTTGTTATCAAATTTATGTAATATTTAATTTAAAGCTCAAAAGCTCAAATGAAAAATAGCAATATTTTACATATGATTTACAGTTTATTTGAATAATTATGAAAAATATGAACGGTGTGTATCATTATAGTTGACACGAAGATGAACACTTTACAGTATGTTTTATGAAAGTGAGTCATTCTGTTCAAATGCTATTGAGCTTAAATTTGTATTTAAGTGCATTCGGTAATGAAAAGTAGCAATATTTTACATATGATTTACAGTTTACTTGAATAATTATGAAAAATATGAATGGTGTGCATTATAGTTGACACCTAGATGAACACTTTATAGTATGTTTTATGAAATTGAGTCATTCTGTTCAAATGCTATTGAGCTTCAAATTATGGCATATTTTAAATTTGAGCCCATTCGGTAATGAAAAGTAGCAATATTTTTACATTTGATTTACTGTTTATTTTAATAATTATCAAAAAATATAAAAGGTGTGCATTATAGTTGACACCTGGATGAACAGTTAACAGTTGTTTTCATGACTGTTAGTCATTCTCCTTGCATGCTATTGACGTTAGAGAAGTGTATAGTAGTTTCGCATGTAACTTTAGAGACGGTCCCTAGATTTGCGTATATCGAACGTCCAACGTCAAGCCAACTTTATGCCAGTCACACACTTTTATAGCATTAAATGTGTATTGTTTCATTTGGTTAACTGCATGTGTATTAACAGTGTTTGTTTAAGATCTAACCTGTGGGAGGACGCCAGCGCACAGAAGCGTTCTTTGTTCACATTAGTTCAGAGTTACTGCTAGTTTTAATGTAAAATTATGCAATTCACTTCATAAACTATAACGTACATCATTAAAGAGGTCTATGACTCAAGTTTTATATCGATCTCGACTTCGTTTTTCATTTACATAACTCCTGGCATAAATTAATAAATGACTGTCATTGTAAGATAAAAAAAAAATTAAGCTCGAATCTTTTTGGTTTAATTTTGCCACGAGTTTAATGCATAAACAAACCCGCGTGACCATAGCAACCTGAGATTATCAGAGATTGATCAAATATTTTTATCCATCCCACAGTCCGTTGATCGTGTCTTTTTATGTAATATATGTGCATATAAGGCTTTTATTATTTTTATCATTATATATATATAATATATCCAAGTGGATGCTGCACACTGCTGGTGGTTGAGGAGAGACCCCCCACATGATCGTACAGCGAATTGGGTGTACAACAATACATTATAAAACGCTATATAAATGCATCATTCATTTATTCATATAGGCTAAACGTATATAATAATTGATAATAATATTATATTAAATAGGGCTATATTTTTATATTTATTGTTATGCTTATTTCCCCTTTTAATTCGTGTATTGCTTACCTAATTAACGTTCTTTGTTAAATTAGTGTTTTCATTTACAAATGAAACTAGCGAATTATTCATTTATAATTCTAGTATTTATTATTATAGGGTTATTGTTAAATTCATCCTCTAAAGTGCACTTTAATGAAAAGTGTAATGAAAAGTAGCAATATTTTACATATGATTTACAGTTTATTTTAATAATTTTCAAAAAATATAAAAGGTGTGCATTATAGTTGACACCTGGATGAACAGTTAACAGTTGTTTTCATGACTGTTAGTCATTCTCCTTGCATGCTATTGACGTTAGAGAAGTGTATAGTAGTTTCGCATGTAACTTTAGAGACGGTCCCTAGATTTGCGAGTATCGAACGTCCAACGTCAAGCCAACTTTATGCCAGTAAAAGAGTGCACATCGAGAGAAATAAACAACAGATGTGCATGGTTACAACTTCTTTAACTTGAGCAAACGCTGCTAATACACGTATACATTTGTTAATAAAGTTAATAAATACGAAACCATGCATGTTTTAATGCTAGTGAATAAAAGGAAGCGATCCACTCGCATGCATCTGCTCATCATGACAGTACCTGGATCAGTGAGCTGCGTCTCGGGCCGATGACGTCACTTCCAGGGAGGCATGTTGTACACGCCCCTGCCCCTTGACTCCACCCCCACGTCAAAACAGTGTCACAAAGCGAGACGCGCAGAAAAATGAAGCGCACAGAAAAAACTGCAGCGCAAGCTCAAACTAGACTGACGCGCAAAATAAAATCAGTGTTGCAAATAAAATTGTAGATATGACCATGGAAAATATGTATTGCAAAATCATTGCTTTCGCGCGGTATCATTTATGTTTTTGCAATTCTTTATTTTTGTTTGCAAAAAGCAAAATTATTTTCCTCAATACTTTAATTTTTGTTTGCAAAACTTTATTTTCTTTTGCAAAACTTTATTTTTTTTGCGTATATATGTGATATTATATTGACTCCAGTTGATAAAGCAAAAATGTTAACATTCACGTTGTTAATACAAGTGATGCATTAGGACTTGTGTTTACTGACCTAATAAACTCTTTTGGAGTCAAGCAAAATGTCACTGGGCAGACTCATAATTTTAACCATACGCTAGATTTAATTATATCACATGGAATCGATCTTACTGATATAGATATTATACCTCAAAGTGATGATGTTACTGACCATTTCCTGGTATCGTGCTTTCAGCGTAACACTGATATTAACTTTATGGCTCCGCGTTATTGTCCAGGCAGAACTATTGTTCCAGCCACCAAAGACAGATTCACAAATAAACTTCCTGATTTTCTCAACTGCTCTGTGTACCAGTAAACACATATGAACTAGACAAAATGACTGGCAACATGGGCACTATCTTCTCTAATACATTAGAAGCTGTTGCCCCCATCAAATTGAAAAAGGTTAGAGAAAAACGTACTGTGCCATGGTACAACAGTAATACCCACTCTCTCAAAAAAGAAACTCGTATTCTTGAGTGCAAATGGCGAAAAAACTAACTTGGAAGTTTTAGAATTGCGTGGAAAAACAGTACGTCCAGCTATAGACAACCTCTAAAAGCTGCCAGGGCCGAACATATCCACAAACTCATAGTCCAAGGTTTTTATTTAGCACAGTGGATAGATTAACAAATAACCAAATCACACCCAATCTAAATATTCCCTAACAGTTTAATAGTAATGACTTTATGAACTTCTTTACCAATAAAATAGATAACATCAGAAATACAATAACAAATGTAGATTCTACAGAGTCTAATACTTCAGCTTCATCATACCCAAAGATAAACTGCAGTGCTTTACAAATATAGGACAGGAAAAGCTAAATAAACTTATCACTGCATCTAAACCAACAACATGTTTATTAGATCCTGTACCCACTAAATTACTGAAAGAGTTGTTACCTGTAGCAGAAGAACCACTTCTCAATATTATTAACTCGTCGTTATCTTTAGGGTCACATCCCAAAACCATTCAAGCTGGCGGTTATTAAGCCTCTTATTAAGAAACCACAACTAGTGAACTAGCAAATTTACAGACCCATTTCAAATCTTCCATATATGTCAAATTTTTTAAAAAAAGTTGTGTCTACTCAATTGTGCTCCTTTCTGCAAAAAAAAGATCTCTATGAAGAATTTAAGTCAGGTCCCAAGCCCCACCATAGCACAGAAACTGCACTTGTTAAAATTACAAATGACTTGCTTCTTGCAATAGACCAAGGCTGCATCTCATTGCTAGTTTTACTGCTATGTTACTTTGCTGTGTTCGACACCATAGATCATGACATACTCATAGATCGATTACAAAACTATACAGGTATTCAAGGGCAGGCTTTAAGATGGTTTTAAGATGATCCTACCTGTCCGATCACTGTCCGATCACTACCACATTGTTTATTTAAATGGGGAGTCATCTGGTATTTTTTTGTTGGTTTCTTGGATAGGATTTACGAGGTGGCTAATTCGTACGAATTTGTACGACCTCACTCGTACGATTTAGTACGATTTGGCTAGACCCCACTGACGGGTAGGTTTAGGGGCGGGTTTGGTGTAGGTCATTCGTACAAATTCATACGAATGTGCAACTCGTAAAATACGTACGATTTGGCAAAAATCGTATGAATTTGTACGAGTGTGGTCGTACGAATTCGTACGAATTAGCCACCTCGTAAAATATGTACGAATTGCCGTGAGATCGGGGCTGGGGAGTCATCTCATTTATAACCAGTAAAATATGGAGTGCCACAAGGATCCTAGGTCTTCTGCTATTTTCAATATGCATTTTGCCCCTTGGTAATATTATTTAGAAAATACCGGATTAGTTTCCACTGTTATGCTGATGATACTCAACAATATATCTTAACGAGACCAGATGAAACTTCTAAATTATCTAAGCTAACAGAGTGTGTTAAATATGTAAAAGATTGGATGACCAATAATTTTCTCCTATTAAATTCGGATATGACAGAGATATTACTTATTGGACCAAAAACAGTACACAGAATCTCGTAGAGTACAATTTTAAACTGAACGGATGTACTGTTACTTCCTCTACAGTCAAAAATCTGGCTGTTATATTAAACAGCAACTTATCTTTTGAAAATCATATTTCCCATGTTACAAAAACAGCATTCTTCCATCTTAGAAACACTGCCAAGCTACGAAACATGTAAGCTAGTTCATGCATTCATGACCTCTAGACTGGACTACTGTAATGCACTGCTAGGTGGTTGTCCTACATCTTCAATAAACAAGCTACAGGTAGTCCAAAATGCAGATTCTAGAGTCCTTACCAGGTCAAGAAAATATGATCATATAACTCCAATTTTACTGTCTCTGCACTGGCTACCTATTAAGTTCTGTATCAGTTACAAAATATTATTACTTACCTATAAGGCCCTTAATGGTTTAGCTCCTGCGTACCTAACTAGTCTTCTACCATGCCACAATCCATCACGCTCCCTAAGGTCACAAAATGCTGGACTTTTGGTAGTACCTAGGATAGCAAATCCACTAAAGGAGGTAGAGCTTTTTCGCATTTGGCTCCCAAACTCTGGAATAGCCTTCCTGAAAATGTTCGGGGTTCAGACACACTCTCTCTGTTTAAATATAGATTAAAGACACATCTCATTGGCCAAGCATTCAAATAATGGATCTCATAATCTTGGACTGCAGTTGATCAAATGTGCATTATTATTCTTTAGCTTGGGTTAAACAAATTACTTTTACATGGTTGGAACAGCAGTTACTGTATGCTAATTATGTCTCTATTTGTTTCTTTGTTTTTGCCATGGGATTGACATCCTGTGGTTACTAGGATTTACACAAGCTTCAGACTGGATCCAGAACACCTGAGAAGAGATGATGTCAACCCCTCAGAGGACCTCAGATCATGCTTACCCTGAAACAACATACAGAACTACAAAATTTTGCTATAAGTTTGATTGCATCATAAAGTGTAATAATTGCTTTTAATAGTGTTCATTGTTTGATTTTTCCGTACATTTCTGCCATATGTACATAAACCGACAGTCATCACTGATAAGCTACTACTAAATATTGTAGAAACTTAATTTTCTGTAAAGTTGCTTTGCAACGATTTGTATCGTAAAAAGCGCTATACAAATAAACTTGAATTGAATCGAATCTAATTGAATTATTGGGATAAAAGCCCTCCCCACACCTATCCTAACCCTACCATGCTTTATTTTCAACTTTTTGATTATTTTCTTAATTTTTTTTAAATAAATGCTTTTCTGATGTGATTTGAAAATGGAGAAAAAAAGTTAGCCAAAAGACAGATTCGGACCCGGGTCGATCGCGTCAAAAGAGGTGATGCGCTTTACCATTGACAATTTGGACATTATGAAGTACTAAACACTCTCATGCAGTGCATGTTTAATTCATACTCGAAGTCGGAGGGTGCTCTCATGCAGAAAATCCAAAATGGCCCAGTAGAAGTAATAACTTTTTTAATTGTTTTATTCAGTTCCATCACACAAAAGCACAATGTAAACAGGGAAACGTTGCTCATCTCAAAATTCGCAAACAGCAACAAAAATTAAGGAAACGTTGCTCATCTCAAAGCATGCAAAACAGAACAACAGCAGTAAATTTAAAGAATTTGTATTGTTTTTATAAGCTTCTTATTTTGTGATCTCATATTAGAAAGGGTTTCAAAGTATATTTTAAGATCAGTGTTACAAAATGTAATATATGATGGATTCTTTTGAACTACTTTTGACTTATGAATATAAAACTTTGTTATGATAATTAACAAATCAATAATATAAATATGTTTATCAGAAAAAGATGGGTTTTGATAAAAAAGTAAAATATCATGAGATTCTAAATTAAGGGCTTTGTTTAATTTTTTTGTTATGTCTATTTTAAAGTCAACCCAAAAAGAAATAGAAAAAGGGCAATAGAAAAATACATTTTCAATATCTTCAGCAGATACATTACAAAAGGTACATTTAACAAAAACACTATTAATATATCTGCTAACAACTGCATTTAAAGGATAACATCTGTGAATAATTTTGTAAAGTACTTCTTTTACTTTATTAGAAATTACATATTTATATGGTAACATCCAGATGCTGCAGATATACAGTGAGGTTTAAGCCATTTTGATTTACATGGAGGATTAGGTCCAACATTAAGGGAGTTTCATATAAAACTGTTAATAAAATGCTTGTCAAAAAAGGAGAGACCATTTACAAAAAGTTGTAGATTTTGTCGGCTTGTATTATTAACATTTACATCAGAGAATTTGGTTAAAATTATTTTGCCACTAGGAATAGCCTTGATTACTTTGTTAAATACTTTTTCCTTTACAAAAAAAGTCATATTTTGTAAAAATAAATAAATAAATAAATAATAAAAAAGTCATATTTTGTAAAAAAAAAAAAATAAATAAATAAATAAATAAAATTAGGGTAAGCGTATAATTGCCCATTCTTACCCAATTCTCCATATACAATGACTTGTTAATATGAGTAATATTACCTATGTTCAATTGTGTTTGTATGAAATTGACCAGTAAAGTAATGCTTGATTTTGATAATTGGCCAAAGCAATGGGAAGTTTGCCAGTTATATAAGGACACTGCAACAAAAAATGTAATCCCCCAAGTTTTTCAAATAAATGATATGGGACAATATTGAAAATACTTGTTTGATTTTTTTTTTTAATAGTTTTTAAGCCAATTAATTTGTAAAATTTGGTTGAAAACTGTAAAATTAAGAACATTTAACCCCCCATCACAGGGACACTTTTTTATTTTATGAGGCTTGTTTCTCCAGATGAAATTAAAGAGTATTTTATTTTTTTGTGATATTATATTTTTGGCTCTAAGTGAAGACAGGAGGTATGCTGCTCTCGAAAGACCTTCTGCCTTACTTAATAAAATTCTTCCTTGAATAGAAAGATCTCTCGCCAACCATGAATTATACCTCTTTTGCATTTTTTCAATATGGTATAAAGTCTAAATTGACCATTGGATCAGTATTTTTTTATTTAGTTTTTTTTTGATTAATAGTTTGTTTATGATTTTTTTAGGAGTATTAAAGTACAGCATTTTTAGAGTTTTTGATTTTGAGGTACTGTTATTTTTAATATTAAAGTGAATTTTGTGGAATTATTGTTGTTATTCAAAGCCAGAGGTACCTCAGAACTACCACAAAGGAAAATTGTCATGTCATCAGCAAGTTGCGATATTTTAATTTGTCTTTCATGAACTGCAATACCTTTGAAGGAATGTTGACGTATCATATTGCAGATATGTTTGAATTGGTGTTGATTTTTAGTTTTGTAGATTTTTTTTGGGATTGTTCCATCGGCAAGTTTAATAGAACTACTGCTACCACAGTACATATCCCTTACTTTTTTTAATGAAATATTGTCAGAAACCAAAGAATTTTAATTAATCAAAAATAAAATTATGGCTTACTGTACCAAAAGCTTTTCTAAAATCCAGAAAAAGTATTAAAGGGTCTCCATTTAATAAATTACTATACTGCACTAAATCAATAACTAAACGAATATTAGAAGAAATGTGGCGACCTTTCATGAATCCACATTGAGTTTCATCAATTATCTAATTTAATGCATTTTTCATACGTTTTGCAAAAATTGATGCCATTATTTTATAATTATTTAGTAATGAGATAGATCGCCAATTTTCTAATAAAAGGATATCTTTTTTACCTTTAGGGATCAAGGTGATAACACCTTGTTTAAGTGATGTACAGTAGGTAGACATCCAAAATGGTAATGCCGCCCGCGCGTACCGCCGCCGCCCGCAGGGCCGCGGCGTTAACCTGCAAATCAGTCGCGTGTTAAAATCATTCGCGAAACTACCGCCAGGTGGCGCAAAGGGACGGATTGCGAACTGAATGTAATTGTAAAATTGAAAGGAAGACGTTAAACAACAATAACATTATAATATACATTATAACATACTTAAAAGCCATTAAAAAAAAATAGGATAGTCTTAGGCTACAGTCTACTCATCCAAAAATTAAAGAAAGAAAGGCTGTTACACAAGGCTCTTATGCATGCTATTGTTTTTTTAAACAGTCATTATATATATCTATATATATATATATTATATATATATATATATATATATATATATATATATATATATACATATATAAATATATATATATATATATATATATAGGTTCATTCTTGGTTAAAATAATAATAATAATAATAATAATCTTAAGGTTCCATTTGCAGAGCGAAATGAGAACGTCCAGCATTTACAAATAATTCTTATTAACTCTGTTATTATTCTTGATTTTTCAAACTGGCTAACACTTTGCATTTTTGAATTATGCCTTTACTGTGTGACCAATAATTGTGAATTGTGACTTTGATCGCGCTGGTGCCTCACGCACACATATTCATTGGAAACAGCAGTCTTTCACACGAGCCATGCGGCACGAGCAGCGGGCCACTTTGGCATATTTTTGCTAATTATGATTTAACGCGGCGCCTCATATCACTTAGTTGCTTCATATACTGCTAACAGGAATTTAGAGATATCATTTATAAAAACTTTATAAAATTGTAATGTAAGCCCATCATTTCCAGGGAATTTGTTGTTTTTAAGAGCTTTATACAGAATTCAATTTCATTTAGAAAAAGAGTCTTGAGAACACTTTTACTTTCTAAAGACAACGTTTTAAAACAAATTACATTGTCTTGATCCTCACCTAAAGAATAAATATCTGCATAATATTTAGAGACAAATTCAGAAATCATGCCTAGGTCCTCAGTAACAGTACTGTTAATTTTCAATTTTCTAATTAAGTTTATTTCTGCATTCCTTTTCTCAAGACTAAAAAAGTATTTGCTGTTTCTTTCACCTTCTTCCATCCATTTCCTTCTAGATTTTACAAAGGCACCTCTGGCTTTTTCTTGATAAATACAGTTTAATTCTTTCTGTAAATGTTCTAAATCATCACTATTGGATGGGTGGTTAGGTAACTGAGTTAAATTTGAAATCTCTTTGATTATGTCTTGAATACGTGTTCTTTTTTTCATGGCCATTTTTTTTTTTTTTTTCAAATTGAATGCTAAATTTTCTTATTCCAAACTTTAGTAGTTCCCAAACTGTGCCATATTCCTTTCTAATATTTGCCTGTGTCCAGTATTTATTTATTAATGTTTGGATATGCTCCACATAATCTTGATGGTGCAAAAAATAATTATTTAATTTCCAATAGCCTAAATTTCTACAATTACATCGGACATCTTCAGATTTAATGTTTAAAGTTAAAACTCTATGATCAGTGAGAATAGCAGGGGAAATTTTAGTTTGCAAAACATTTTGTTCTATTTCTGAGGAAATGAGCCAAAAGGAAATCCCTAATATGGACAAAGCCATCTCACTATTGCCGTAGAAAAAAAAAGGTCATTTCAGGTCATTTCAAGATAATATATATCATTTATTAATAATTCAGTGCTAACTGACATAACATTTAATACAGCATAGAAACTATTCTG
This sequence comes from Cyprinus carpio, assembly GCF_018340385.1. Taxonomy (NCBI): domain Eukaryota; kingdom Metazoa; phylum Chordata; class Actinopteri; order Cypriniformes; family Cyprinidae; genus Cyprinus; species Cyprinus carpio. Next base: position 11,291,383 of record NC_056608.1, read on the forward strand.
CCTTAAAAACAACCACATAATCTTATACGTGAATGTACTTTTCAAAATTAGTTACAAAACAGTTGCTGGCAACAGGGATAGGTAGTATGTTTGCTTAACATAGCGTCAAACTTGACAATTTATGAGAGTAATATCATGTTTTGTTTCAAAATCATTATATAACATCAGTCATGATTGAAACTGAAGCTTCTGTGGTTCCATTTTGCTGCTTTTCATAGTGAGACAGAAAATATTCTTTATAATAATCTTTACTGTGATACAAGCTATGTCAATTAGCATTGCATTGCAATTGGGTGTTTAATGTCTTAAACGTTTCATCAGTCAAAGCATCTATATCGGCATGTTTTTCAGCTGTAGTGATATCTGATGCATTTGTCCATATAATGGATTTTCTGGGTCTCACTTGTGAAACATTAAAGTACATGCGTGTTAGGGTTAGGGTTGATACTGCTCCATAATGCTCACATCGTCTCATTTTGGGTAAAAATAGAAAAATATTACTAAAGTACTTTGTAACACTGTAACTTGAGTAGTTTTTCAGCAAACTATTTTTTTACTCTTACTTGGGTCATATTATTTTTCAGCAATTTTACTTGTACTCAAGTAAATTATTCCTTAAAAAGCAATACTTTTACTTAAGTACAATTTCTTAGTACTCTTTCCACCACTATTAGCTACTCAATGAGTGAGTTTGTGAATCGATGTGTTTGGTGATGTATTAGCCTATGTCTGGGAATGTTCAGAGTGGACAAAGACAGGCTGACCAGAAACTAATCAAAAGTTGTCTCTCTGATGCTCAATATGGATATATTTTACAATTTACAAAATTAAAGACAGTGACACTACCTTCAAAATAGTAGTCAATAGCATCACTCTTTTTATATAAACAAGCATCAAAGAAAAACTCCAATGTAAAACATGAGAAAACAATACTAAATAAACTAAATTAAAATCTAAAATAGGTTTATTTGTCTGTTGTATTGAGTTACAATAGGCCTATAACTCGTGATATTCGATGATTGACGGTGTTCTGATTGCATTAGCAGTGTATAATAAATGTAGATGGTAGCTTAAAAAAGGTTCATTAGGTAAATACAAATATACAAATTAGGTAAATGTGGTCCTTCATATGTGGAGGTTAGACGCATGTTGCATATTTGGCATAAACAATATGTAGGCTATGTCCTTAATATAAAAAACTTAATTATTTCTCACACCATGTGGGACATTCTATCTAAAAATTACTCTTTGGCTCTTTATCAATTAAAATGGATGGGGATCAGCAGCTGTAAAATAAAATAAATATTATACAATACAATACAATACAGAAAGAAAGAAAGAAAGAAAGAAAGAAAGAAAGAAAGAAAGAAAGAAAGAAAGAAACTATACAATATAATAAAGAAAGAAAGAAAGAAAGAAAGAAAGAAAGAAAGAAAGAAAGACGATAAGCTAGGCTATATGCAAAATCTGTTATAAGCTACGGAGTTGGAATGGCACATTTCTGCCAGTATACTAATTCTAAAAATATATATTGTAAAAGGTTATAAAATTGTTGGCGCATTTACATAATAGACTTGAGTGCGTTTGTTTATCGTGCATTGTCACTTTTAAAATAATAATAAATAAAGAATAACAACCAAAAAGCCATTAGTTTAAAATCTACTCTTTTATTTTAATAATTTTACTTTAACGAACGTTTAACGTTTTACACGAACTCGTATCATGAATATGACTTTGCTTTACAATAGAGGCACTGTGGAGACGCAACTCGCAAAGGGGTTGCGCAGACCCTCGCACTGCGCCACAAAACCATTTAGCACTGGTGTTTTCTCATATATGTATAGTCAAGTTGCGGAACTGGTTTGGATCTGTATAGGCTTACAGTATTTTGCGATTTTATTTTTTTAAGACAGGAGCCTTTAGTAGGTATTTTAAACGCCAGAGAAGAAATGATGTTCGTTGGCAAGTTGCATATAGTAACATAAGTCAGACGGCAACTGTTCTCTGTGGTTCTTTACTACAGAACACTTTTTTCTTGTCCAATCCCTCCGATGTCTCCTCCTTCCCTTTACGCACTGTCTCTCCCACTCTCAGCGCGCGCGCTCCACAGTTCTGCCTCTGCTCTCCTGTCATCATCGCAAACAAAGACAGCCTTCAGGGTAGTTGGCGCAGTGGTTTCAGAGCGCAGAAAAGTACTTGAGAATCAACAGAACAATTGTGATTGAGATCAGCAGCTGTCATAGTGGGCTTTACAAACATCTGCGGTCTTAATTTACCTATTTTAAAATGCAAACCTCCCCGAATGGCTTTGTTCACTCGCGTGGATTTATGCCCTTCTGTCAGTGGTAGTACCAAGTCGTTTCTCTGTCTCAGCTTGTCCTCCAAAGGAAGCCTCCAGGAGACTACAGGATGAAATGGACAGTCTTGCTGTTAGAATACTTCTTGGTCAAAGTTCTGGTGCTGTTGTGCAGCGCGGTCGGAGAAGCGCAGCAGCAGCAGCTCGAGGGCTTTATAATGCTCTCAGGATCCAATGGGTCCCGGGATGAGGAGAGCGTTTCTGAACCTCCACATACTGAGGACAAATGTCGGGGTTACTATGATGTCATGGGACAGTGGGACCCGCCGTTCGTTTGTCACACTGGCAATTATTTATACTGTTGCGGCACTTGTGGCTTCAGATTTTGCTGCGCTTATAAAAACTCTCGTTTGGATCAGAGCACCTGCAAAAATTACGATACGCCAGTATGGCTAACAGGACAGCCACCCTATAAGAAAACCCTAGACCCTAGACATGATCCAACCAAGGATAAAACAAACTTGATTGTGTATATAATATGTGGAGTAGTGGCAATCATGGCACTGGTCGGGATATTTACCAAACTTGGACTAGAAAAGGCTCACAGACCTCACAGAGAAAGCATGTCTCGGTAAGTAACTGAGAGTTATGATGGCTTGAAGAAGTCTTCATTTTCTTTTTGAATCTGACCAAAAACGCTTATGGTAAGAACAGCGTGCTTTGCCATAGATTCTTTTTCGATTTTTGTAAATGTGCTTGCTCTTTGATGTTGCACGCGTCTTATGCCATGAGCTCTGCGTTTATTCATCTCTGTCAAGTTAAGAGAAGTTACACTTTTTAAAACGCATCTCGAGATGCCATTACATCGTGCATCTCTGTTTTTGAACGTTAGAGCGCTTCAATGTGTGTGACTGCTAGAGTCGTTCACTCACGGTGCGTTAAAAAAAAAAAAAAAACCCTTAATTAACCTAGACATAACTGAATGCAACAGATCTCAGATGTTTCGAAATGCGTTTTGTTGTAAAGATTTTATTATTGGACAAAATTTTGACAAAAAAAAAAAAAAGTGGAGAAAGAGCAAAAGCGCTCATTGTGCAAGACACTGAAAAACAGCATGCATGGCAACAGTGAATGATATACGTTTGGTGCATGTGTGTAGTAGACCACCAATTAAAAACAAAAGGGTGAAAATTGTTAACTCCATCCAAGAATGGATTAAAAAAATTCCAAACAAAAATGTACTCACTAACCCATCTTTTGTGTCTTTTGAGTGTTGGTTGTCAAAGCTCTGCATTTACTGTTGTGAATATTCATGCTTGATGAGAGCAAAAACAATCCCTTGAATCTTAATTAAGATTTCTAAATTCCTGGATTTGTGTTATGCAAGCTATTTTTTTAAAGCCTTTCTTGAATCACAGATCTCAAGAGATCCACATGGAAACACGGTTAACTTGTACATGTAAACCACAAGAACTGTACAACCCATTTTAGATATTACATTATATTGCATAACATCCGGTTGTCAGTTTTTTACCCTTTGGTTACTCAGCTTGAATGGTGGAGGTGGAAATCTCTTGTTCCTACTGATTCTGTGGGTCAAAACCTCTGATGAGAGCTTCACAGCCCACAGTGTGCAGGTTGCTGAAAGAGCGCCTCACAGAAAAACCTGTTCTCTTTGAATCAGTACTCTGGACAGCGGCAGCTATAGCACTGAATGAATAGATGTCAGTCTACTGACATTATATCACTGTATGCGGTTCTTTGATATCTAAATAAAGGCTGATTACACAATGCAAAACAATTCAGTGGAATACTAAGCTAACAAATGCTTGTTCTTCAACAGAGCTGTTGCAAGCGTCATGCAAGGCGCCCGTCAGGGTCAGCACGAGGAGGCCATCGGAATGCACACACAGCATTATGACACTGTGCAGGCGAGAGCAAACAACATGCGTAAGTTGATTGTAGCCTACTTCCTCTCTTTTCCCACGAGCTCAGCATAAACTATGTACTACATTCATGCTCTTATGAAAATAGCCTGAAACAGTCTAAAAGCATGTTTCTCCTGGCTTGAGTGCTCAATATACCATAACCTCTATGCAATACAATGCACTTGTGTATTGTATTACACATGTAGTTATAAATTATACATATAATAACATATTAAGTATTCAAAGTTTTGCTTGCGGTGTAAAACTTTGTTGGTTCTGCACCACTTTTTGATTTTCATATTCAATGCTTAGCATATACAGATATGTGTAAGAGAAAGGAGATGCTGTGAGCACAATGCTGTTGCAAAATAAGCCTATTTATGGTCACTGCCGTGGGCTGCTGCTGCAGTTGTGTGTATGGTATTGTTTAAAACCATTCGAAATGAATGGCCCTATCACAAATGTTTAAACTCTCATTTGTTGCGATTCTGATTACATCACCCCCTCTGTGGTTATTAACTCCCTAAATATATCTGTGTTGAAATAACACAAAATACAGTGAGAATATCAAAGCCCCCCTCAGAGGGATGATTTTGGTTGACACTTAGGATGTGAGTCAGTAGCTGGAGAATTTTCCCTTTCATCTAATTGCAAAGATAATGTCACTCTTTCTTCACTGCCATGCATATTGTAGATATCCCTATCAGAAGATTTTGAAAACTCAGATTACTTTTATGTTACATTTCTTTATTAAGAACAAAGACTAAGAGCAATAATATGTAGATATATCTCAGAAAAATGGTAAGACGTGTGAGTTTTTTTTTTCTTTTAACACTAGTACAACCCTTTTGGTGCTAAATAGAACTCTTTTTTTTTGGTTGCACAAAGAAGCATGCTTTGAAAGTGCTATACAGAACCTCAATGGTGCTGTGAAAGAGCCTTTTCATATGAGTCTGGAGGGGTTTTACATTATTTTTTATTTATCCACCCATTCTACACCTGCACTGTAGGCTCTTAAATTGAAAAGATGCACTGAAAAAGAAAAAATCAAGCAAAACAATAAGAAAGATTTTTAACAGGGTGTGGATGATGAAAGTTTTGTTTCACATGCAGCCAACCATTACATATGGCGTGCTACACCAGCCATTAATAAGCTTGATTAAGAAATGTAACTATGAAATCAGTATAATGTCAGTTCTGTCCTCTATTACACAAAAAGACATTCAAAGAGTAATTTTGGCTCACCTCTTATTTCCATATCATGATCATTATTCTTGCAGTACTGCCTTTTAATCCATAAACCTGAGTGTAATTATGTGGACTGCTTTTAACCTCTGACCACAACGATTTAATACACAGTCCACCGAGTTACTCCATATGAGATAATGATTTGAACCGAAATCAAGACAACAGGACCTAAGAGCAAGTAATTCCAGCGATTATGCAGAGGACCTCCCTGAGTGGCAGGTCATAAGATCTTGTAATCAAAACATAAAGATATGTTTTAAAGCTTAAAGATACTTTAAAGGTGTTGTTTTCTGAATAAGTGTAGATATGAATAATGCCTAAGTCTATTGATAAAACTTCCTGTCTTTGAACGCCGTAACAAAGCAGATGATCAAATCTGCTTTATGTGTCATAATAGAAGTTCACACACTCTTAAATGACAGATGTGAAATCTTTTCTTTTAACATGAGATGACAGAAAGACTCTGCATTTGCTGTAGGTTACTGCTGTTATTATTTCAATATGTAAACCTAGTTAGATTACACAACTGCCCCCCCCCCAAATCACTCTTATATGTGATACGGAGAACGTTTCAATGATTTAAGGGCATACAAGATGAAAATATGTTATACGTTCCTGATTTTGTACTCTCGTCATGTTCAGATTTGCTCATGCTCATATGGACTTTGTGGGGAATTATTTTTTCACATAAACCAATCAAGCAGTAACTGTATTCGGGAATTCTCATCTCTTCAATATTCCTCCTCTAAGATGCTGACAATCCAGATGCTCACCCACCGTGTGCTGAATGATCCCATCAAAGCGGTCTAGTTACCTCACTGAAAGTGCAAAATTACTAGACCTTTTTTTTTTGCAATGATCCAGGATTCTGGAGGATACAGTATTGTGCTCCATTACCATCACAGCTTGGCATTACAAGAGTACCCATGGCTTTAAGAAGAAATAGAAAAAAAGTATTGAATACAGAATGGTAAATTTTTTTGGTCATGGCATGAAATAATCAAGACTTTAGCCCAGTGTGATTTCAATCATTGTACAGTACAGGATGTTAAATTCTGCATGTTAGTGACCTGAATTGAGGAACAAAAGCATTTCCTCCCACAGTGCACTGAGCAATTGAACCTTGCAGATGAAGTGGAGCTTTTTCCAATGCCACAGCTAAAACTAATTACCTTAATGGGGTTTCCCAAAAGAAACAGCAGAAATCTATTATGTTGTATTTATTTTAAGCCTTGGGCCAACGCAAACACCTGAAATAAAGATCTGCTTGCAAATACGCAGGTGCTAAAGACACATCTGCATGTTCTGTATGGACTTTAAAGATCAGCGAGAGTAAAACCCGTCTTTTGTCCTTAACAAACTCACTGTAACTTAAAACAAATATTAAAAAGTGTAGAGAACAGAATGGATTTCTGCTCACCTATTGCATTCTTCATCCGTGTGATTATTCTTGCCGTTGGCGCTATACTTGCAATAAGTCCATTTACAGCGAATTGTCCTAGTTCATTGCTAGTTCAAGCATGTCTTTGTACTAGGATTCTCTCATCGCAAAAAAATCTGATGATTTGATGTCTAGAGGCATGTTAACTTTTTAAGCCATCAAACAGATCTCTAACTTTTAACTTCACTCTGGCTTTATTTTGATAAAAGTCAAAGACTTATATCTAAAAATTATTCTGAAATCTTTTTATATATGACAGGGTGATTCATCATGAATTGATATGTGCACTCTTTGAAATGCTATTATTAAATATTGTTGTGTGAGAATGTCACTAATGCCCTTAAAATGCTGCCACACATATGCTAGTGTTAACAAAGCTAAAACTTTCATTTGACAAGTTCACATTATTGTTGCCACCACCAGAACTGCTTAAACAGCCAGCATAACTCTCCACAACCATATAAAACAAACTCTTTATGTAATATTATTTTAAAACACATGAAGAGTCCATTCTCTCTGTTCTCTCCTAAATCTTTAAACAAAATAACAGTACTCTTTCTGCATGTTACACCATTACACCACTAAGTGGCAACATATGACGGTCTTTATAAGTGTGCCAGTGAATCATTTATTCAACTGATTCATTAATTAATCAGTGCTGATACAATGGGAATGAGAGGAACATTTTATGTTGTGCACAGAGACAGTTTTATTTTAGTTTAATTTATATACTATTACAATTCTTAGTAATAATATTTAACTTTTAGATGTTCAGATTTAATTTGAGCTAATTTATTTATAATTTAGGTTTATTTTCGTTTTAGCTGTTTTAATTTAGTTATTTTAGTTTATTTCCATAGTAATTATAGTGCTTAAACTTTAACTAATCTCAGTTAGTTGCAAGGCAACATTTTCAGCTTTATTTCAAGTAACAAAATAGCTTAAGTTAATGATAAAAAGCCTGCTCAGAGATAGCTTTATTTGGAAATATTTGACTTGGTGGAGCAAAAAGAGACAAGCGTCAATATATGGTGCCTAAGATATTAGTTACCCACTTCTTTTTATTTAAAGTTTTATAACAGCAATGTCATTTTCACAATTTTGTGATGTTTTTTTAATTAATGACTCGAATGAATCATTTTTGTCATTTTCACAATTTTGTGATGTTTTTTAATGAATGACTGTGATGCTCGAATGAAATTTCAGTGCACACAAAAAATATTGTTGGCTAGTCCTATTGATGACAATAAGATGCAGGCCAAATCACAAATGGAGATTATAATTTTGTTAAGATCTTAATCTCTGGCAAAAATTTCTGTTTTCTAATGGCAATACACTAAATTAATTGACAATATAATAAACTATTAAAATTACAATTATATTGTTAGCCATTTTCTCCACTTTTTGCTTTCTTTTTCATCCTTTTCATTCTCTGGACTGATGCAAGTATTGGCTATGTATGAGTAAAAGAGTGTGTGCAACATATCCAATCTGAGGCACCATCCCATCCCATTTACTGGGCCACGGTTCATGCTCCTTGAGGCAAGCAGCATATTTCTGTTGGCTCAGCGACCGAAGCCACCATTGCCGCCATGCTACAATGGCAGAAACCCCCCATCGGGATTGCATTCAGGTCAGCATGGTCTCCCCACGCTCAGAGAACTCCACCAAGGAGAACTGGCTCTGATTTCACACCCAGAGGACAGGCTGGCAGCCTATCTCTTCCAGCACATTGGGGGAAGAGGGACATGTGGCCATCTGATGTGCGTCACTGAAACGGGGCTCGTACAGGTCTGCTACTTGATGCCAATGCTAATTTTACTTCATATGCAGACCCACAGTGCCCATTGTCGCAAGAAAATACCACCTTTGATGCTCCTCCAATCCTAATATAAAAAAATATATATAAAAAAAATCACAGAATTTATTCTTGCATTATAAAAATAGATAATTTTTGTGAGAGAAAATAGAAAAGGAAAATTCATTCTATGGAAATGGTCACTCTCCTGAATAGTTTTCTTATTGAAATAGCATGTTAATTGAATCTTTGCCTGGCTCACCACTGCAGAGTAAGGTGCGGTCAAATTAGAGATTTTGTGGGGAAAATGGGTCTTTTGTGATGTATAGAGCACAGCTCACACAGAAGTCAGTTACAAATCAAGCAGAAGTCTGTTGGACAATTCAACAAATGCGGGACTAACTGAAAACAACCTGACAAACATAAAATCTTTCGCTCTGATGTTAAATTCCTGATTGCATTGATTGAAAATAACTGGATTTTTGCCAGTGAAAAATCAGAGCTTCTCTCAAATAGTGTATTTGGTAATTCAGACATTGTTACTCGTGTGTATAAGTACAATTTTGCCTTTGATTTTGGGCTTTTTCGACGATCTCCATTAACTGTTGAAGAGTGGAAAATCAGGGCTAAAATCATGCAGTGTGTGGGTGGCATAAGGTAGTCTAAATGGAAAGTATTGCTCACAATATTACATTTTGGAATGATCCTCTTCTATGACCAGAATATTTTTAATTTCTGTATTAAAATTCATATTGATTTGACTCTGATTTCACACCCAGAGGACAGGCTGGCAGCCTATTTCTTTCAGCACACTGGGGGAAGAGGGACAGCTGTATATCCTAATGGATATAGATTTTCAAGTCACTCCAAACATAAAAACAATGTTCTCAAATCTACAAAAAAATATCAAACATGTTTGATATCCTCCGAATGAATTGTCAAAAGAACTGCGCCACACGATTTTCTGAAAAATGTGTTAACTCAGACTGCCCAATATCTGCAGACTGGTTTTAAATTCTGACAATATATATATATATATATATATATATATATATATATATATATATATATATATAAATATATATATATATATATATATATATTTATAAAATGTGTTAATTTAAATTGTTTTAAAATGTTTGAAAGATTAATGATTAAGATGTGTATACGCATTGTGGCAGGAGAAGCAAACAACAGACACAGTGGGTGTGGCCTCTGACCTCGGAGAGGCTTTTATTAACAGAAAATAACAAAAACAGGGAATAAAAGTGTCCAAAGGGAAAGGCTGTTCAAAATAAACAGGGGATCTGGTGTCCTCATTGTGCTGCAGGGTTCTTGAAGGTGGGGCAGTGTTCGGGAAGGAAGGGTCCAGGTAAGGGTCGGAGTCCAGCGGGCGCAAGTGCTCCCCTCTTGGTCCAATTTGTGAGGGGTGGTGGCTTCTTCTGATCGGCTTTGTCCTCCTTGGCCCATGGAGCTTCCCAGGGATAAACGGCCCGGCATCCTGGCCTGTCAGCCGTATAACATGTGCGGTTCTCGACTGGACCGTGGGTCCGGCAGCTCATGGGTCTGGTGGCACGGGAGTCCCTCTACGCACCCTTCCTGGACCCATGAGGACACCAGCGTGCATGCACGATGAAGAGACCAGTCTCCTGAGGAGAGGCGCGCTCGGCATTTAAACAGCGGCGGTGATGAGGATCAATTTGGTTCAGGTGTGCTTTATCACATGCCCCCAGCCCTGGCTGTTTCAGCGCCCATCCTCTCTCATGCACAAACTCCAGTCGGAAGCCTGGCGAAGGGTGGTGATTAAGGGATGGGGTGATGCTGAAAATAAGGGGAAGGCAGCAGGCTTGTCACACCGGACCAAGAGAGGAGTGTGTGCGGCCGCCGGACTCCACCCCTTACCTGGACCCTTCCTTCCCGAACACTACCTGTCGTTCACAAACCCCACGCCACGACGAGGACACCAGATCCCCTGTTTATTTTGAACACCCTTTCCCTTTGGACACTTTTATTGCCTGTTTTTGTTATTTTCTGTTAATAAAAGCCTCTCCGAGGCCTGATGCCACACCCACTGTGTCTGTCATTTGCTCTTCCCACCACAGCATATTCAAATGTTTCTTTAAAATGGCATAAAAGTTTTTCAAAACCATATAAAATCAACTTACACACAAGCAGTACATTTCTACTTGGCACAACATCTTTTTCTTATTTGTAATCCTGGTGTGGATATTCTTATTTATATTCGCACCTAAATGCAAATGTACCATTTCAGTATCGCAATACACTCAGTATCCAAAACGTCAGTATCTAAAAACTCAATAAACATGTATTGTGCATCACACCAAGAGCTTATCAGTTACTTAGTGGCTTATGAAAACCTAAAGAATTTAATTTGCTGATCCTGAAGGCTTTTGTGAAGGGCAGATTTAAAGAAGGGAAGACTGATGGACAGGAAGGAAGGCAATCCAAATGCTATTGATCTACTCACTGGTCAAGCAAACAGGAAAGCTGGAGAAAATACTTTTGGTTTTCACTTTACTGCACCATAGCCATTGCCAAGATGTCCATCTGCCTAGAAAAAAACTGACAGCTGCCACCATTTAGGACAGATAGCACACATGTGGAAGATGCTGAAATGACACCAAAGATAATTGAATTCTGCTGTTATGGAACATTTTTAATCAAAAACCCACGTGGGTTGAAAGCAGAATGAGCAAAAGCTCCATTGGAAGCGGTTTTCCCCTGTTACCACCTATTGAGCCGCATCAATCCCAGACTGTCTTTGTCACCTGTGTATGTCATTCATGTATGCATTGATTTGAATCCTTCCTTGTGGCTCTTCTTTGCCTGCATGACTACTTGGGTCTGTTGTCATGGTGGACACGCTCATGCTAGCACAAAAACACACAGCCCCCAATCCTTAGATCAACACACCACTGCCCAAAAACGATGCATAATTCATATCATGTAGCGTGCAGCAGCAAGGGGAAATGACAGATTAATGTATTTGCTGCAGAACACTTAGCAACTCCAGACTGTTTATCATTTGACATGACAGAATCAGGAATCATTTCCATCCTCTGTCTGTTCAACTTCAGCTTTAAGTGGACAGGCAGCTTTCATTATCACCGTAGAGATGCTTACGAATAATCAGCTCCCCAAGAGGGCAAAGGAAGATCCAAATGTGCTTGTTTAATGCAGTGAACATGGATGAGTGCCACTCCATCAAACGCCACAGTGAAAACGAGTATGTGTTTAAGATTGAATTCTCCCTCATTAAATGTAATTCCAGACAGCAGGGGCAAGACCCAGGTTGGAATTTATAATGAGCAACCAAGATATGCTTGCAGTGTTATTCCGATATTATAGTGATGGCAAATTTTCCCTGAAGGCAATGACTGGCATTAATTGTAAAAGAGGTGTTAAGGTGGATGGATCTGATGATCCATTTGAAACAGTGCTGATAATAAGTTCCTGTGGGTAGGTGTGTGTAAGATAGATTGGAGACCCACAGCCATCTCAGGAGCATAATAAGTTAAACAAAGTTCATTATAGCTGCATCATTATGCATTCAATCAGTATAACTCAGCAACTTTCAACTAGTTTTGCTTCAGGACCTTTATTTTAAATTGGGCACTGAAAGCATTAAAACTGTACAAAAGTAAATATAAAGATTCACTTAAAATCAAATATACACCACTTTTCAAATGTTTTGGGTCACTACGTTGAGTAAGGATGGATTAAATTGATCAAAAGTGACAGTAAATCACTTTGTACCATGTTACAAAAGATTTCGATTTAATAATCATGTTGTTCTTTTGAACATTTTATTCATCAGAGAATGCTAAACAAATATATCAAGGTTTCTAAACCAAAATTAAGCAGCACAATATTTCAATTAGAATAAATATTTTTGAGCATGAAATCAGCATATTAAAATGATTTCCGAAGGACCATGTGACACTGAAGACTGGAGTAATGGTTGCTGAAAATTCAGTTTTGAATCACAGGAATAAATTATATTTTAAAATACATTCAAATAGAAATAAGTTATTTTAGATTGTAATAGTATTTCACAATATTACTGTTTTTACTGTATTTTTTAATCAAATAAATGTAGCTATAGTGAGCATAAGAGATTGCAAAAACATTTTAAAAATATCTTACCGAGCCCAAACTTTTGAACAGCAGTGTAAAACAGGAAAACGTACAATTTTGTAAATGGAAAAAAAGCAGTAATTTATCTGTGAACCCATTTATCGTCTTAATCAACTGTTTCTCTTTACATGCATTTTGATCTTGTTTTTCCAAGGATGAGAGCATGTTAGGCAACCCGCTGGCATCTGTCTCATTTGGCTGCTTTTGCCAAGTGACAAATTAATTTGTGCCAAAATACTGTGCCGAGTTTGATTGGACACTGCCTTTGACACTAAAAACAACAGATACTGTATGTGAAGCATTTTGTTTTCCTTTTTAAAAGCATATTTATTTTGCTGTCCTAACTATGCTGGTTGAATTTAGCGTTGCTTTCAGAACAGATCTCAGGGTTGAGTCTCAGTCCACTATTGGTTAGGATATCCCCTAAGTTCTTGTGCTTGTTTCCTGTCCTACTTCTTTTTAAAAACACCAAAAGGGAATAAAGAATATCAAAAGAAAATAAATGAGAGCATGTGAACATAACATGCCAAGTACAGTTTTTGGTTTGAAACTCTCCACTGGTATAACTTATCTCAGCAAACAAAGTTAAGCACAAACTATATGTTTTTCCCAACACAGGGTCACATGACATGTCCATATAGTATTTTCTTTAATATATGCATTTAACAGATGATTTTTGTAAAGCTATTTCTGACATCACAAGTGTGTTTCGCTGTAATCCTGCTGTGAAGTATGATATTCATAAGCTTCTCATCTCTTGACCTCTCATGTTCTCATGCTCTCCTTTGGCAAAAGAGCTTCAAACTTTGCTCAAATGGATATTGAGGTTCCATTACCTTTTACAAGGATTTTTCACCTTTGAAAGAACAGCGTGCCTTGGCATCAGTTTTTTTCATTTAACGGCACGAGATCCATTGTCTTGCAGCACCATTTCTCCAATAGTCCCACATAGCAAATGTCTTCTGGCCCAGATCCGGGCCACACAATCACTTTTCCCTCGGCCCAAGTGCCACAAAGAATGACGGCCCTGAAGTGGCCCAGAACTGGATTACAGACAAGGGCCACACATGGGCCATAACCGGGCCGAATCTCAGCCAGTTAATCACCCTAAACTGTCCCTGAACTGGGCCAAAACAGGTTTTATTCTTGGTGCCAATTCTCAGCCTTAAGTAAACCAGAATCTCCAAATCTGAGCCACACCTGAGCCTTATATAGCCCAGACCCAACCCAGACAGCAAGCAGTTTGTTGGATTTCATTCGGGCCAGATGTGGGCCGGATCTGGACCAACACTATTTTGCTGTCTGGGAATACAGAATCTTAATATTTCAGATTATTGCCTTGTATATTACTATAATCACAATTATTCATTTTGTGACATGCTTCGGTAAACCAGACAGCAACATAGTGTTGGCCCAGATCCGGCCCACATCTGTACATTAATGTACACACACAAACTATGCCCAATAAAGTACATTAAACTGAATAGAAAATCAGACTTAAAAACTCACACATCATGTAACTGTGCAATTAAAAAAATAAATAAATTAAAAAAAAAACCATTTTGCATTGATTTTTCTATTTATTTTTATAAAGAACAAATCAACCAATAAAGACCGAGTATATAAAGAATGCATTCTATAAGAGAAACGTAACAGATAGACACATGTAACTTAATCATAATAATTTATTACAGGTGTGTCAAAGAGCAGTACCACAGTAGTCCAAATGACGATACATTGCAGTTGCAGTCCTCTCTGGCAGAATATAATAGTAGTGCGAGGAGCAGGGAATAATCTAAATTGTTAAAACGCTGAAAATACTATCCCGATCCACTCCGTTAAGGCGAGGCGCGCTCAAAACACGCATCACCGGAAACACGGCATGTCACAATCTATGAGGAAACCGGTGAGAGCCAATGAGCGTTTGATATCGCTGCCGTAAAACTTGTTGTAAAACTTAATGACACATTTTTAAATTGTTACTATAGCTACAGAGGAATGAGATACATATCACTGATGAATGGTTTGCATTTGGATCTGTTACTCACACCAAGCATCACATGGATACAGAGGATTTAAATAAAAAATAAGATACTTTCATGATCATTTTATTTAATGCTTGTGCATGACAGCATACTAATAATAATGATGTGCCTCATGGTAAACCAAATAATTATTACATGATGGTTAAATGATCTCTCTCTCTCTCACTCTCTCTCTCTTTCTCGCTCTCTCTCTCTCTTTTCATGTAAGGATTCTAAGATTATTTGTACCAAGAATAATAATATAAAATTTAATAAAATTTTAATTAAGTGCAGTTTAATGCACTTGACTAATTTGCTTAATTTTGAAATGATAATGTTTCATTCTGTTTTGACTTGCCATTTCAAAGACTACATATTAACAATACTACACTTCGTTAAAAAATGTATGTGATCATTTAACCATTATCATGCATCTTGTTTATCATGGGTCACATAATATGCTGCCAGATCATAGCCTGATTTGGGCCACATATCACCTGACTGATCTGGGCCACACTCCTCCCACCAACAATCGGCCCTCATGTTGTTTGCCGGATCACCACCCTGCCGTCATTGCCACACTTGGCCCAGCTCTGGCTGAAAGGGTACTTGTTATTGCAGACATTTGGCCAGCATATGGAGCTTGTGGATGCATTTGGGGAAAGTAGGTTTGCTATGTGGGGTGCTGTTGTCACCTCTTCTCATATCTTGGAATGATCCTTCTATTGGAAAATAATGCCAAATAAAGAGAGAGAGCAAGAAAGGAGGTCTGGAAAAGCCATAGATAGAGCACTTTGGACTTTGTGAATATGTGACCTCTGCAATATATTTGGTAAATAAAAAACTAAAATAAAAAATGCTCTCTCCATGTGTGGATTGCATAGCTCCGAAGCTTCCAAATGCTGACATACTTCCACTTAGAAGGAGGAACATTCATCTATGTGGCCTGAACAAACTCCTGAGTTAGTTTGAGTGATCAGTTTATTATTTATCTCAAATGTATCTTACACCTGTTACACCTGCTATCCAATGAGTAAAAATGCAATGTGGAAATACTGCCTGGTTTATCAAACTTTATGATGCAATACATATGATGACCACCACACACCAGATTCCCTATGTATTTTTGTAAAAAAAATATATGTATATGTATATGTATGTGTACTGTATATGTATATGATGTTTTTAATATACTTACCATGTGCAAATTCATCAGTCAACACTACTGATGAGCAGTTTCTCCTGCTTTCACTGGAAATACATTTAAAGCATGCCATTTTGATTATCAAATGAATTTTAAATGAACATAGTGTCTGCAGGAGGCCCCTAGCCCCAGTTTAAAAAAAACTAGGCAGTAGTTTAAACCCAATGAAAGTCATTTTTAAGAGTAAGATCAGTTAGAAACATCACCTTACAGTAACAATAATTGTCTATATTTACTCTTAGTACAGATTTTACCCAAAACCATTGCAAAAAACAAAAAGAAACATAGTTTCAAAAACATACATTGCAAATAAAAAGTTTACAGAACTTTATTAATATCTGACATGCAGCTGTTTATTTCATGCTCAGTTTGTTTTGTATTTCATAATATTTTCTGCTAAATTCATTCTTTATCCATCACATTCAAATTGTAGCCTTATATGACCTCACTGTCCACATCCTCAGACGTACCCAAAGCATACCACAAAAGTGCCAAAACATTAGTGTCACAGCAAGGGCAATGAGTGCCTCAAAGGCAATGATACTTGACATCTGGCAATCACTGTGCTTCCCTTTTCCTGCCATGGCTGCATTTTGCTAATGTCAAGAGCAAGAGGGAGACACGCAGAGAATAGTCCTCTCTGATTTGCAGAAGATATCACTTGCAAGCTCAGATGCCCATCTGCCGCCATCCCAGAGGGATGTGCAGCTCCCGAAATACCCTCCTGCATCTTTAATGAGAAACTGGAAAAGTATCTCATAGTCACATTGTTGACTTGTTCTCAGTCTATGTGCTTTGTGATAACCTTGACATATTTAACCTCAAAACACCCTGAAGAGTCTGGGGATTTTCAGACAGATGCAGAGTCAGACGCAGTGGATGGTTACACAAAGATAAATCGTAGTAAATGTATTAATAGTAATAAATGGGGGTATCAAACAGATGGCATAGGTTTGATTGACAGACAGATGGTTTCTCCACCTGCAGAAATCTCAAAATGTTCTATTTTTTGTTGTTTTTTTTTTTCTGTTTTGGCTATGTAAAGGTGATCATGGTCGTGGAGAGAATGCATTGTTTCTTTTTTTTTTTATTTGTTGCGGTATTTCAGCGCAACAGAGTTTAACCAACCATTAAATACTCTGCACTGTTAAATAGTGCTGTGGTGTTAGTATTTAAATTGAAAAACTGTCATTCCATTCAGCAGAAAAAACTTGCGCTTTCTATATAAATTAAGCATAAGATTGCATCTTATTCACAAAATTCTGCACTATTTGCCTGATGTTATTAATGTCAGCTATGCCCACTTATGACAGAGTAAGATATATGTGTACATTAATTGAGAATGCCTTTTAAATTCTGATTTACTGAACTGAACAGGATGCAGAATTGCCGTTCAAATCTGAATGTAAGGAAAAGCATTTAAAATGAACTAAAATCCAAATAAAGTGAAACCTTTCAATGCTAACAAAAGCTTGTTTGAAAGTTTTTAAAACACTGAAAGTTGTTTAAATGTTTGACAGTTGAAAACTTTTAAAAAGCTTCCAGATATAGATTTATGAAAATTTTTGTGTGTGGAGCTTGTGAAAGACTCAATGCTGCAAGTAAAGATGATTTTTATCCAAAACAGTATTTAAAAAGAGTATCAAAATATGGACACAATTTCAATGGGGTGGGCATAATGAAAGGCTAGAAAGGTGGATAGACAGAGACAGACAGACAGACAGACAGACAGACAGACAGGTAGATAGATAAATTTAACAACGCCTTTATCACAAAACCCCAAATAAAAAGTGGAAGGGCGATCAAATCCATCCATCATGCATCTAACAAGGACTGATGGATCTCTTCAATCAAACTGGTTACATTTTACGAATCAGAAGCTGCAGTGAACATGGGGCATGAATACAACACGCGTCTGCAGTCCCATTCAGTTGATGGCTATCCTCTTGATTCAAGTGTTTCCTGGAGAGCGGAGCAATTTTGACTTTTCTCATCAGAAATTGTGAAACAAAAGTGTAATAATTTTCTTTAATATCCACAGGCCTATTATAACAGCATTGTCCAGCAGTGTAAAGTCTGGCAGTGTTTATCTGCTGTTTTAGACACACAAGAGGCTGCTGACCCAGATACGTGAAGGAAAACACCCATGCATAACTTAAGGTGCTACATCTAATAAAAGCCTATTTTTCAGGCCAATAAAGTATTAACTAAGGTGCTGGAACGAGACAGGGCGACATGACTGAGGTGAATGCTGTTCTGCATACCTTTGCATTCTTACAGAAAAGACTGTGATTTTCAGGGGGATTTATTCAGCTGAATGATATTTGGGTGGTTCTTTATCTGACTCAGTGAAGCATTTAGACTATCAGTGGTGTTCAGGTGATGCCTGGATCTTTCTTTACATAATATGAGGAGTCGTTTTTCAAACCTGTAATAGATTACCTTTAGAACCTACATCTATATGTGGACTTGAACATACAGTATGTAAAGACAAAATCCATTGATGTTTCACTCATAGCGTCCATCAAAATGTCAGTGCATTTATGTATATGTTATGTTGTACATAAAGTTTTTAAATTGGATGTTTGTTGTTTAGACAGATGTTTATAGAGGCTCTTTTATTTTTTGACAGATGTTTATAGAGGCATATATGCATTTATTTTGATCAGTGAATCTGAATTATTTTCACAGAATAAGAATGGAATTCTAATTCCCACTTTCTAATGTTTCCACTTTTTCATTTAACCCATTATATCAGCATAAATTGTGTTATGTCAAAGCTGAACATTACATCTGGGATCATTATTCAGAATTGTTTAAGGAATTTAATTTTTTAAAAATTGGATTATTTTTTCCTCCAAAAGTTTATTTTATGAATTTATTACTGACAGAGTAAAAAGAAAAAAAAAACTCACTCACATAAATATTTATTTTTTATATACAGCTGGTAAAATAGGTATTGAACACATCACCATTTTTCTCAGTAAATATATTTCTGAAGTTGCTGTTGACATGAAATTTTCACGAGATGTCGGTAACAACCCAAGTAATCCATACATATAAAGAAAACAAAACAAATAAATTCAGAAATTTAGTTCTGTGTAATAAAGTGGAATGACCCAGGGAAAAAGTATTGAACACATGAAGAAAGGGAGGTGCAAAAAGGCATGGAAAGCCAAGACACCAGCAGAAATCTATCAGTAATTAGAAAGCAATCCGGCCCCTAGTCAGTGGAAATTAATATTAGCTGGTTTAGTCCCAACTGATGTGCACACTTTCATGCGTCTGTCTTTCCACGCCACAGACCATTTCTGTGGTTTGTGTTCGAAGAACGGGCACATCAATACAAGGTTGTGCCCTTCAGGCTGTCCCTGTCGCCCCGTGTCTTCACGTAAGTTGTGGAGGCGGCCCTTGTTCCCCTGAGAGAACAGAACATTCACATTCTCAACTACCTCGACAACTGGCTCATACTGGCTCAGTTACGCGAACGCAGGGACTTGGTGCTCCGGCACCTCAGCCTGTTGGGTCTTCGGGTCAACTGGGAAAAGAGCAAACTCTCCCCGACACAGAGGATCTCTTTTATCGGTATGGAGTTGGCCTCGGTTGAACAAACAGCATGCCTCACGCAGGTGCGCGCTCAGTCTGTGTTGAACTGCTTGAATATGTTCAAGAGCAGGACAGCGATCCCCCTGAAACAGTTTCAGAGGCTCCTGGGGCATATGTCAGCTGGCTCCATGGCCAAGTCCTGAGGTGGGCGTGGCAATGGGGCACTCACCGGATCCAACTCACACCGGCCTGCTGCCAAACCTTCACCCCGTGGTCAGACCTTGCATTTCTTCGGGCAGGAGTGCCCCTAGAACAGGTCTCCAGGCATGCTGTGATTCACATGAATGCCTCAAC
This sequence comes from Cyprinus carpio, assembly GCF_018340385.1. Classification (NCBI taxonomy): domain Eukaryota; kingdom Metazoa; phylum Chordata; class Actinopteri; order Cypriniformes; family Cyprinidae; genus Cyprinus; species Cyprinus carpio. The sequence continues at coordinate 11,311,380 of NC_056608.1, forward strand.
CACTGGCTGGGGGGCCACGTTCGACGGGCTTGCAGTGTCAAAGGTTAGGACAGGCCCCCAACTGCACTGGCACATCAATTGCCTAGAGTTGCTGGTAGTGCGCCTTGCTTTGATCCGTCTCAAAGGGCGCTTACGAGGCAAGCATGTACTAGTCCGTATGGACAACACATTGCAACCACATGGAACCATCCCCAGATGGTCCAGCTGATTTGGAGTCATTTCAGAGACTGTTTGCCTCTCCAGGAACTTCTCACTGCCAGCTGTTTTACTCCCTGACTGAGGGAACACTCGGCACGGACGCATTGGCACAAACCTGGCTGCGGGGCCTGCGCAAGTATGTGTTTCCCCCAGTGAGCCTTCTAGCACAGACACTGTGCAAGGTCATGGAGGACGAGGAGCAGGTCCTGTTAGTTGTGCCCTATTGGCCCACCCGGACCTGTTTCCCGGAACTAATGTTCCTTGTGACAGCCCCTCCTTGGCCAATTCCTCTGAGGAAGGATCTACTGACTCAGAGATGGGATACCCTGTGGCACCCACATCCAGACCTCTGGAAACTTCATGTCTGGTCCCTAGACGGGACGCAGAGTGTGTAGGTTAGCTATCCCAAAAGGTAGTTGACAACAACACTCCGGCCAGAGCATCGTCTACGAGATTTGTAGGTGAAACTGTTAGTGGATTGGTGTTGTTCTCGTCTAGAAGACCCCCCAAGATGCCCGGTCAGAGTCATGCTGTCCTTCTTGCAGCAAGGGTTGGAGTGAAGGCTGTCTCCCTCCACCCTCAAAATCCATGTTGCTGCGATTGCTGCTAACCACGACCCCACAGAAGGGAAGTTGCTTGGGAAGCATGACCTGATCATCAGACTCCTTAGGGGGGCAAGAAGGCTAAATCCTCCATGGCCCCCTTCTATACCCTCTTGAGACCTGACTCTAGTGCTCAGAGCACTACAGCAGGGCCCATTTGAGCCTTTGCAGACAGTCAAGCTAAGGTTTCTGTCAATGAAAATCTTGCTCCTGCTTGCATTGGCCTCCATCAAGAGGGTAGGGGACCTGCACACATTTTCGGTTGACGAATCGTGCCTAGAATTTGGGCCAGCTAACTCCCAGGTAATCCTGAGGCCCGGCCTGGCCCGGCTATGTGCCCAATGTTCCCACTACTCCCTTCAGGGATCAAGTGGTGAGCTTGCAAGCACTGCCCCCGGAGGAGGCAGACTTAGCCTTGGCTTTGCTCTGTCCTGTCCGAGCATTGAGATGCTATGCAGACTGGACACAAAGCTTCAGGACCTCAGACCAGCTCTTTGTCTTTAATGCCGGCAGAAGGGGAATGCCATCTCTAAGCAGAGGATGGTCCACTGGATAGTGGATGTCATCACCCTGGCTTATCAGGCACAGGGTATGCCCTGCCTGCTCAGGTTGCGAGCTCACTCAACTAGAAGTGTTGCATCCTCCTGGGCGCTGGCTCATGGCACCTTGCTGGCAGATAGCTGTAGAGCTGCAGGCTAGGCGACCCCCAACATGTTTGCTAGATTCTATAGTCTTTGTGTTGAGCCGTTATCCTCCTGTGTTCTCACCTGAAATGGGTAGAAGGACTGAGAGGCCCTGGCTTCGGGTTGGCTTTCTAAAACCACTCCAGAGAGTCCATATTGTAGACCCTGTCGAGCTCCTCCATCCCCTCGGCAGCCAGACATGGCAGAGCATCTGGTGCCAGGCCCTCACTCGTTGAATCTGTGAGAACCGGTAGAGGGCTGGGTTCTATATGTAGAGACCTAAGTGGATCTCTTATGTGTAAAGTCCACGGTATAGCCTCTGAGCCGTGTTTCCCTGGCAGACTCCTGCCATTTCCATGAAGGTTACAATCAGCTCTAAGCTCCATAATCAGTTGTCCATATGCACTTCCAAAACAGTTGTCCATATGTAAAAAACTTCACAATAAGAACCGGCGAACACAGAACCTCCTTCTAAACAAGGATGGCTGTCTTCCTTTGCATCCTTTTCCTGTCCCAAGTGGTACAGGTATGTTTTCCCTCGCTGTTATCCAGTCCTACTGAGAGGGCAAGTGCCAAGGTACAGCAGTTTTAGTGTTATCCAGTCTTCTTGTGGTCTTCTTGTCTTCTTTTTATGCCAAAAAGTAGGGGCGCAGGAGGCTTCCACAGGACACTGGAAGGGGCAGTGGCTATGGCCCTTTGGTAAGGATCCCAATTTGACGGTTATCCGTCGTAACATCGAGAGTGATCGACTGAAAGGGAACATCTCGGTTACGTGTGGTGACCCTCGTTCCCTGAAGGAGGGAACGGAGACATCACATCTCGTCGCCATAGCCTCTGTACCACTAGAAGCAGCCGGGTTACCGACTCGGCTCCTCAGTGAAAACCTGAATATGCGCTGCACCTGTTGTCTACTTATACTCACAATGTGATCAGCAGCAGCTGGATGCAGTAATCGCATGTCGATGTGCATTGGCTCATTTACACTGAGTGGCAACCTCCCGCTCACTCTCGTGAAGCCAATAAGGAAGTGACTAAAACTGCAATTCATCGACTGGCCACTTGAGGGTGGCTGCAAAAGGGAGTTATTCCCATAGACTAAAAATGCCAAACTTTACAGCAGAAAAAAAACATGTTTACAGCCTGGTGCAAAAAAAGATTTTGGTCTATATAGCTAATTTTGCCATCATGACAACTGTGAGGTGGGTGAATTTTTTTATAACTCATCCATTTAAATTATATTAAGCCTTAAAGTTCTGCATAATTAAGGGCGTGGCCACGTGAGTGACAGGTGGATTGCCGCTGCTGACAATGCCGTCGCGCTAGGTGGGCATGGCTTCAGCAACCAGCTCCCGCCTTTTTGCCCATTTTCAATTATCCGGGAGAGTCGTGCGGTGACGCGCTGCCAAGATGGCGACGGCCCGCTCTGCACACTTTGAGCTTCAAAACCACTCTTGAGGAGTCTATGGGTGACATCACGGACACTACGTCCATGTTTTTATACAGTCTATGGTTTACACTCAAAGTAGATTGGTCTCTCTAAGCGAGATCCCAATTCGTCGGTCATCTGACGTGACGTCGAGTGTGACTGACTGAAAGGGCATTACCATACGTAACCGAGACGATCAGAGTTCATAGAAGAGGCCCACAGAACCTTCAAGATTTGAAGACTGTTTGTGTGGAAGAATGGGCCAAAATCACACCTGAGCAGTGCATGCGACTAGATTCTCCATACAGGAGGCATCTTGAAGCTGTCATTAACAACAAAGGCTTTTGTATGAAGTAATAAATAAATTTCAGTAATAAAAGCATGTTCAATACTTTTCCCCTGGGTCATTCCATTTTATTACACAGAACTTAATTTCTGAATTTATTTGTTTTGTTTTCTTTGTATGTATTGATTATTTGGGTTGTAAACCGACATCTGGTGAAAGTTTCATGTCAACAGTAGAAATTTGTGGGTTTATTTTTACCTGCTAAATTTAAAAAAATCTCATGTTTTGTGGGTTTACAGGAAAAAATCTGAACCTTATTGTTGAACCCCATACGTTATTTTCACAATCAGATTTTCACATGCTTTTCTCATTTTGAGTGCCCGCCTGTTTCTCATTTTTAATTCACACTTTTTCTCATATCAGCTCTGTGGATCTGATATATATTGTGCCTCATCTTTTGTCAGTTTGAAACGCAACAATGCGGTGACATTTGTAGGTTGTTGGTAATGACTCTGTGTGGATTTCTATGGTGTTCTCTCATGAGAGGCAGCATCCTGCATGTCTAATGAGCACTAGTGAACAAATAAACATATGGAGTGGATAATGAGGACATCAGTGTTTGTAACACCAAGCAGTCCAATCTCACACTCTCTAAAAGTGTTGTCAAATTTATGGATATCTAATAAGGTTTATACTGTACACTGAATTGTCGTCTTACCCTTTGTGTAAAAACTGATCTCTTTTTATCAGTGTTTACCTATTTGATCATGTTTTTTTAGCAGTACTGACCCTCCTCTTAAACCTTCAGTCATGGTCAAGTGGAATCATGTCAATGTATACATTTTTAATGTTTTTAAAATAAGTATTTTTTATTTATTTGCTCAAAATGTAAAAATAGCAATATTGTGAAACATTATAAAAAATTAATAACTGATTTCTACTTTAATATAATTTAAAATGTCATTTATTTCTGTGATAGCAAAGCAGAATTTTCAGAATCATTAATCCAGTCTTTAGTGTCACATGATCCTTCAGAAATCTTTCTGATATGCTGATTTGGTGCTCAGTTATTATTAATTTTTTAGTGTTGCTTAATTATAAATAATGGTTCTTATTATTATTGTTTGCCAAATATGTTGGGAAACCGTGATTCTTTTTGCAGTATTCATGCGGGGTGAATAATAATTTTGGAAAAATTGGAATAATTAATTTATATTTATATATATATATATATATATATATATATATATATATATATATATATATATATATATAAACTGTTGATTTAAATTGTGATAACATTTCACAGTAATGCTATTTTTACTTTATTTTTCATCAAATGCAGCCTTTGTGAGTATATGTGACTTCATTTTATTGACATTTATTATTATTTATATTTTTTATCTTAATTATTCCAAACGTTTGACAAGTAAGTGTACATAAAACTACACTTTATCATTCTCCTCTCGTCATGTGTTCTGCAGTGTGGAGTAGCTGTAAACAGAAGGCAAGAGGTCCAGCACTAAAAGCAAACCTATATGATCAAGTGCACTTTGACCTCATTTTTAAATTAAGCAAAATTCTGCCATCCTCAGGCCAGTCCATTTAGATCACAATAGCGGATCCTGATAGAAGCAAACAGCTTTCATACACACACTTGTGCCCTCTTCTCACATTTAAAATGAATTGTGACCTAACTTTGAGCAGCTTATACTTCTATTCTACCTCTGCTGCTATCTGTCTGTTTGAATGGGTGTTAATAATAGTGCCAAACAGTGCTGGTGAAGTTATAAGTCACAAAATAAATGTAATAAATTGTTCCCCTGCCACTTAAACAGAATATAGTTGTGGTCATATGTTTACATAAACCTTGCAGATTCTGCAAAATGATAATAATTTTAAGAAAATAAGAGGGATTGAAGATTTTGCATGTTTTTTTATTTTTTATTTTTTTTATTAGTATTATTTTAGAACTGTTGTTCTCGCAAGCTTTTTCACCAACAGTAACAGATGTTTACATATACAGTAGTCCACAAGACAAAATAACAACTGAATTTATACAAATAAACCAATTCAAAAGTTCAAATAAGTTGAATTCACGCACATCTATTGTTAACAAAAGGAGCCAACATTCACTGATACTCAAGAAAGCAACATGATGCATTAAGAGCTGAGGAGAGGACTGAAACCTTTTTGAATGATCAGGGCAAATTGTACTTAATTTGTCTTCTATCATATTTAGCTTCTAAAATGCAGTCATATTGAAATACAATTCATTTAAAACTATTTTTACAAATCAAAATTACACACATGCATCCTGTTCAATAGTTTTGACCCCCAGCTTTTAATGCACAGCGTTGCCTTCTTGAGCATCAGTAAATGTTTGCATCTTTTTGTAATAGTTGTGTCCCCTATGTTGTTCTCGGTGTGAAAAGATTTTTAAAATCATGCAGTCTCTGCTGGAAAGGGTTTAAATATGCAGAAGATGCTGGACAACCAAAGACAGTACAGGATCTGGAAGATTTTCTGAAGAACTGTAGGCAGTTTAACTGCCAAAACAGCCAAAGTACTTCCAGATAACAGATGGGTAGCCTTTGAATGGGGTCATCTGAATTCAGCTATATTATTTTGCCTTTGTGGGCTAATGTAAAAATCTGTTATTTTGGTAAAATTATTAACATTTTGCAGATTCTACAAGATGTATGTAAACATTATTTTTGGTCACACTTTATTTTAAGGTCAAATTCTCGCCATTAGCAAATTTCTAATATGCTGCTTATTAATAGTCAGTAAAGTAGTTGTTATTAGGGATGTAGAATATGATCATGAAGAATGTGTGCTTTATAATACTAATAAACAGCCAACATAGTAATAATCAGCATGCTTATAAACAACAAGTTTATAAGCAATAGTGAAAATTTGTCCATATAGTAAAGTGTTACATTATTTTTCTTTTAAAAAATAGATTACTAACATTCTCATTCTTTTACAAAAGTTGTAAGAAAAACAAAATTGCAAAAGCTAGAAATTATACAAAATCAAATTATAAATTCATAAACACTCTCCAGGGCCAGCGCACTATTCTTATTGTTGTGTCCTGATACACACGCATTATTTATAATCATGCATACTTCTCCACTAGATAAATATAGCAAGCAAGTTTGCATAGACTATATTTATTCTTTTAACTCATTACCTCACTCAAAAACTGTGACAAACTCAGCTTTCACCACTTCAAAATTTGCTGTAAAGCTGTCATTTCACAGAATCTCTTTTTCAGGATGAAACTTCACACCAGCATCCTTCCCTCCAGTCAAAGCAGACCTGGATATATAGGTGACATCACACAGCTGTTAGTGATGTGGCACAGAAAATAAAACAAAATACAAACAAATACTCCTATAAACACTGGCTGACATATTGTCATATTGTTGAGCAAGATTCATGCTTGCAACCTCTCAGACCTCAAGAAAGAAGAGTTCCTAGGAGCTACATGAGCTCATGCTCAGGTCGGAGGCTGAGCGCACTTAGACTAAAATTCTAGAATCGCCCCTACAGGTCTATATTAGATCCACTTGACAGGGATTATCCACTGTGGGCTGTGATGGGCCGTTTACATGCCTGTATTTAAACCCGCTCCATCACACTGCAGTCTACTAATTGCAAAGTTGGATGTGATCCCAGCAAAACAATCTTTCTCCTCAGCAGCAGATAACAATTGCTAATTAATACGTGTTAATGTTTCCTTGTTCGGCGGGCTAGTAAAGATGGGGTATTTAAAAACACGAGAACAAACACCGAAGGTCCATCAATTGCAAACACTGAGCTTTTTTAGCATGTGGGTGGTGGAAACCATACAAGAGACTGGCTGCATGCACCGCAAACAGAGCACAAATGCTTGTGTTGCCATGACGAGAGTGATAGCACAAGGAGAAGATGGTGTAAAGGCAATTTGCAACCAAACACTTGGGAGGAAGTTCTCCCAGTGGAGATGAGTCAGCTTCTTACACAAAACAAAACAAACACTAAGATACCAAGGAAATTGAATAGAACCAGGCATGGGATCACTCCCACTTATCTGCTACTTCTGTCAAATTTTCAAAAGAGTAGGCCGCAAAATCTGTGGTGTACAAAATGAACAGCATGTATGGTTAACAGGAACGTTTTGGCCTAAAAGCCAACAAATGTTCTTCAAAAAGAGGTGTTTATGTCTTTTTTATTATATGTGCTTCTTCTGGCTTTGTGAAGTTTATTTGTTTTTTTGACCTCACTGAACTTGAAATACAAGGCCCACCACTCGCACTATTATGTGCTCATCTCACCACTTACAGTTTGTCTGAGGTCAAGGAATAGGTCACAGATCTGAGGACCGGGACGAGGACACTTAGTCCACTTAATAATGTCCGACTGCCCTTTGCCTGTTTGAGATTAAATGTTAATAGTAAATAGTAGCAGACTTTAAGACTTGGGCAAAAGACACACACAAAAACATATATATACCAAATGAATGAAAATGTGACTTTTAATAAAAACAATAATAAAAAAGTCATTGAAAATTTATAATTAAAGAGACTGGATAAAAAAGTTTAAAGCTAACTGTCTTTTAAAACTAGATTAAAATTAAATTATAAATAATTTTAAGTGGACAGAATTGTGACTCTAATTGAAGAATCACACACATTTTCAAATGTTTCATGTTTTTCTGAAGAAGTCTCTTTTGCTCAATTTCTTTGGTCCCATTTTATATGAAGTGGCCTTAATGTACTTACTTTTAAATGAATCATTTGGTACATTGCACATATTGTGTACATACATGTTTTTACATTGTACTTATATTTTTAAAAATACCTGCATGTAATTACATCTGTAATTAGTTTAATATAACACATATAATCACCAAACCTGTCCCTAACCTTACCTGTATCCCACCTCAAGAGCAGCAAAAGTCTTTTGCAATACAATATGAACACAATAAGTACATTGTACTTTTTGTGATGTAAGTACATAGTAGTTAAGGCCACGTAATGTAAACATTTTACAATGCAAATTATTCCTCTGATGTACAGTAACATGATCCTTCAGAAATGATTCTAATATGCTGGTGTGCTTTTATTAATATGTTGAAAATAGTTGTTCTGCTTAATATTTTTGTGGAAACCACAATAATCTTTTTTTCATGATTCTTTGATGAATAGAAAGTTTAAAAGAACATTTATCTAAAATATTACTTTGAAATCTTTTAAGTAAAAAAAAAAAATCATGCTTTATGAATGAACGTATTCATTTTATTTTATTTTTGTAATCTTTTGAACAGTAGTGTACATCAGTCAAGACTTTCATGTGAAGTTTACACAGTATGAGTCTGTGCACTCAAAGTGTTCAGTATCTGTTTCCCCGAGTCATCCAATTTTGAATATTACGTAACTGAAAATAACGATGTACTATTAGCAAATAAATAATATTTTCCAAAAGCTTTGGCAAAACAAAGACAATTAATCTGTTATTATTTGACAAAAACATTAGAGAACCCAAGCATACAAAGCGCTAATGCGTGTACAGTAGTCTATAGTGTTTTCTGAAGCTCTGTTGAGCAGTAATCTGTGCGATGTCTGGTGTGTAATGACTCACTGCATGCACTCAGTATAGACGTGTGTCAGCAACCCTGCTGCAGGGCTAAGTGATTAATTAGTCACAACAGGAGCTCTGCGCTGACAGCTCTGCCACGCAGGTTACACCTCTTTGATCGTCATTCACCGCTGACAATTCATCTCTATGAACCAGAGGAAGTCAAGGGAGGAAATCAATGGGACTGGTTGTATATACATACCATGGCTTATTCTTTGACTGTCACATCACAGGAGGCAGATTGGACTGGGTTGTGACACTAGCCGCACACACACATCAAACAGCTCATTATCGGATCCATTCAATCTGATTCGTTTTCTGTCTGCCTGCGACCTACTGTATGTAAAGAAAGTTTTAGAGCCTTTAGGTGTCTGTTTGTCTTTTGTTATCAGTGGGGAGCGAATCCCAAGTGAGGTCAGTCAGCAGGAAGCAAGACATATTATTAGAGATGACTAAGAAAATGCTGTAAATTAAGACAAAATAATGATGCAGCCCTTTAACAATATTTCGTTTTGTTTGCAGAAGGCGGCCAGATAAACAACATGATGCAAACGCACCCATATCCAGCCCTCAGCCAGCTGTCTCATGTCTATGAGCAACAGCAATCGGCAAAAGCGCTCAACAAATACGCCTCACTGAAGGCTGTGGGTAAGGATGTGCACTCAAAAGGATCATTTTAAGCATGTCTGTGTTATACTCTTGTGTGGATCTTTCCTTTGCAAAACTCATAAATGATTCCTCTTATTGATCATAGCATTTACAGCAGAATATTTTGCAAATGATTAACGAATCCCAGAATGAGAGGCTATGAGAGCTGTTTTATCACTTGATTTTTAATGAAGGGGAGTCACTGTACTTGTACATATTGTACACATAACTGTTTTTCTAATTGAATACATCTTAAAATGGCATTTTTAACAGCCATTGCTCCAGTCTCCAGCACATGATCCTTCAGAAATCATTCTAATATGATGATTGGTGTTCAAGAAACATTTCATATTGTTATCAGTGTTAAAATGCTGTGGTTAATTTTTATTTATTTTATTTTATTTTATTTTATTTTATTTTATTTTATTTTATTTTATTTTATTTTATTTTATTTTATTTCAAAATGTTTTTGAAATAGAAATATTTTGTAACAATAAATGTCTTTACTGCAATTACATTATTTATTTATTTATTTCTAATTATGGCAGGATTGGCATATTATTGAGCAATTTAATGTCAAAATAAAATAAAATAAAATAAAATAAAAACTTAGTAACTTAAACAGTGTATACACTATATACTGCCTACTGAAAAAAAAACATAACGATGAAAAACTGAAATCAAACCAATACTTTTGCATGAAAAAAATTATTTTATTTTTGTATTAAAATCTTTTCAGCCCACTTGAATTAAACCTGATAATTTCATTAGATAGCAATAGCACTGGACTGTGACATTAAATTCATTAAACTATAAAATATTTTAACATTTAAACAAAATAGAAAACTTAGAAAAACTAATTAAAAACCAAAAGAAAATACAATCTAAACTTTTCTAAAGACAGTCAGTTCACCTCAGAGATACATTCATATAAACCTCCACCACCAACTGTATTGCGATTTGTTTAAACTCTCAACCGACTCGATTTGTCACGTATTTGTATAGATTTTCATCCGTCTCAGGGTGCATCATTACATCCCTATTTATACTGTGAAGTAACTTCAAGCTTCCTTCCTGCCACTACCAAATGTTCTAATTTCACCTCATCATGGATGACATATACCATATGAGATCATCGAACTAAGAAATACTCACCCTCTGGCGTCATAGTTATTTTTTCTTATTTAATTGCCTCCTCCATGAAAATTCTCAAAGGTACAGAATTGTTAGAGCTGAAAAGTCCCAATTCTGCAAATCAATACTTTTCTCTCAGTCCCCAAACACATCTCTAAGGTCACAGAATTGGATTTCCGCCCGACATAGAGAAGTGGAGCGGCTAATAAAGGCCTGCACCAGAATATCCTCCCACCAAAACCCTTTGAGATCCTGATGGCACTAACTCTATGCATGGAGTTGTGAGCCGATAGATGTTTGAACTCTGTCTGGGGGCAATAGTTACAAAACCACGATTCATCTTGATTATGGCTCTTGAGGATGTGCACAGTTGAGCACTGTAATTGATTCACCCATCTGTTGTGATGATCCGTGTATCTGATATAGTGAGCGGCGCAACGGTGGAAAATGTCCACTGTGCATGACGTCTTCGTCTTCTCCCACAGGGGCAGACGAGCGATAAATAAGATTTATTATCACACCGAAGACCAAACTCATTTTAAGCGTGAAAAGTTTATCTTCAAGGTCGTCAAAGCAGCCAATCATCAAAAGCAGACTGAGGATGTCACACTAGGATGCCTGGTACTCTAAGAGTAATGATTCCTTTACAAACATGAATCACCTGGTAAAAGGATGCATCTCCCAAAGGAACGTAACAGGCCTCACTGACCACAGACTGAAAAGCTTAACTGCTTGTGTGCTAAACTCATGCATTCAGTTGCTAATATTTCTGAAGGAAAAGTGGGTCATTGACCTTACTAGTGCACTGTGTACCAGCTGTTTTTTTTTATTGTGAATAATTCATCCATGCATATGTTTTATTATTATTTTTTTACATTTAAATTTACATTTAGTCATTTAGCAGATGCTTTTATCCAAAGCGACTTACTAATGAGGACAATAGAAGCAATCAAACCAACATAAAAGCAACAATGTGTAAGTGCTGTGACTAATGCAGTACACACACCAAGTTTTTTTTTTTTTTTTTAATAATGAATAAAAAGAAAACAAGTAGATATAGAGAATGCTAGTGTGTGTATTTATATGTACATAGTAAATAAAAATAGGACACACACATATATTACACACATATATTATGCAAACAAAAACTGTTATTTTGGATGTGATTAATTGTTTGACAGCACTATTAATAATATATAATTAAAAATTATGATATGACTTTTATCTGTCTTTATCATAATTGCCATGACTTCATTGACATCACAATAGCTTTTGTTTTACAATTGTTTTTCATTCAGCCAAAAATAGCCATTAAAGTTGGCACACAGTGTCCACCTTGACTACAATTTTGTTGCAAATTTATTTTTATTTTTTTCATTTAGGAATAATAGCATCTATATTACTTCTTCCTCAATACCTCCCAGTGACTGCTTATTTTTGCTGCATAATTTCAATTAATGCATTTTTGGTCTGCAAAGAGTATAAATTTACCTCTTTTAATTGAAAGCAAATTTATTTCTCATGATATCTCAACTACCCTCACTCTTCCTCTCTATCTTGCTCTCAGCAGCCAAAGCCAACGGTGATTTCCTCAACAAGCAACACCGCCACTTGGTTGAGTTGGCGGCAAAGGGAAGCCTGCCACTTCATCCAGTCAGAATGGAGCATGTGGAGCCCACAGCTTCCTACGTCACAGAGGTCCCGTGCCTCAAGCAAAATGGACAGAAGCCCAAGAGCATTAAACCCAACGTGGCCCATCCCGCAATGGCCTACAGCTCCAATACCATCGCAAACCCCGGCATGTTGAGGAGCTGGGAGGCTGCAGAGACTGCAGGCCGACGCAAAACCTACGGCCCTAGGAAGATGTGCATGATGGAGCAGGTTAATGAGCTACACACTGCCCGGAGTCATCATTACCTTCCCACGCAACCCTACTTTGTAACCAACAGTAAGACAGAAGTGACTGTGTAAGAGGCTGAACATGTTTCGAAGCAAGCGGCAGAGAGCCAAAAGTGATTATCGTCATGAAAGGACTCTCCACACTCTGCCACTAGTGGACTGGAGGCACAACAGGGGTGAGCATGTCATGTCAGCTGACAGTCAGGCTAGGGATACTTGGAACCGTTCACCACTATTTATATCCACTGTAACAATGATGTGTTTGTGTTCCTTCAATGAAAGGGTAAAAGGAAACTGATGTAAAGAATTGGCACACGAAAAGTTTCAGATCAATAGCAATAAGATCTAATAAACGTGTACGAAAGAGATGGCTATGGAGAGATGAGACATTACAGAAATGAAACAAACTGCATTATTGATCCCAGATATTAAAGGGCTGGAGTGGAGTATGAAACATGGGGTGATGCTCTTAACTGAAATAATATATAGAAATTTTGTCGAAATTGATTTGATGAGGACACTTTGTCTGAGGCTGTGCCTTTCATTTTGTCATTATAAAACACCTCGGTCAAGCAACTAAACAACTGATGGTTAAAATATGGAGTATTAGCAGCGGTGGTCACATGTACTGAATATTTCATGCGAAGGTAGCATTGCCATGCCATGAGCAACACTGTTAAAGAACATGGAAGCTTGGACACAACTTGTGTCTTTGGAAATATGTGTTTGGTCTCTTTTTGCGTACATTCGGCATTACTTTTTTACGTGTACTCTCAAACGCATATGAGCATGTTGAAATATTTGTCAAAATGTCATCAGTAGGTGTATCTGCTGCCACATGTACTGTAAGGTTTTTTGCACTTTTACAAATGTGTTGTGCGGAAGGTACATTCTATTTATTTATTTATCCCCCCCCCCCACAAACAGATGCGACTTATGATGAAAAAAGACCATAAAGTAGGCTATATTTATACCATTGCCAGTATATGTATGCAAATTATACAGTACATTGTGCCAAGAAGTAGCTGGTTGAAGTTGTTGTGTTCAGCATTATTTATTTAAATATGTTTCTTTATTTTCGGTATTTGAGAGAAAATGTTTCTGTTGCAACATTATTATCTAATGGAGTGGTAGTTCTGGAGATGAAGATGTACTTTAAACTGGAATAAAATGAGCTTTTTCTTTCCTCATTCTCCTCATCTTTATTTTCCCCCTTTTCATTGCTGTCTTTGATGCTAACAGGATGTTGCATTGTGAGGTTTTTGTAAACAGGTCGATGAACTTTGTTGTATCCAATTGAGTTAATTCAGCAATGCGTAAACCTGGAAATATCAACCCAAAGAACTTGACCTGCTCCTGCACTTCTGTCTGATTGCAGAGGAACCAGATCATGTGGAATAACTCTAGTCTAGGACAGATCCTGTCAGCCCCGCTGCCTGCTAAAATGTATCTATTCCACGCTTATTTTGTTGTATGTACTGTAGTGTGCATTAGCAGTAAGCAGTCAATGCTTGTTCATGCATCATGAAATCTAATAGCACCTTTGCAGATTTATTCATGGTAGTTTCATTTTTATTTTTTTAGTCATGCATTAAAGCTGAAATAAAGAGAAGCATGTGAATAAATGAAGTATAGAGTATAACTATACACTGAAAAGCATTTAAACATCCCATAACACACTCTCTCTTGCCAAATTCTGAGGTCCATCAAAGGCTGTTGTGGTGTTTTGTTAGAAATAGCCAGGGAACAGGCAGGCAAGTCTTTCATCTGCTGCAATTCCGAGGAAGTCCCAGATGAGGAGCAGGGAAGGAAAGGCCTCTGATTGATTTGATTCAGGCACTTTGAGCAAGAATAAGTCAGCTAATCCAATCCTCAACTGCACGCATTCACCTCTGAACAGGTGCCTGGAAACAGCCAGCGATTGAATGAGCCCATTTCTGTGGGGGCCTTGTTGAGCTGCCAAAAATCAAAGTTCTGCTCTGCGAAATAAGATCGAGGGTGCGAGTGACCTAGTTAACCGCATCAGCACCGTCCTGTTCGACATACAGGCACAAAGTATTAGGAAAGTGGGTGGTCGATTGCATTTATTTGCTGGGGTCTCAGGCTGAACCTTGCATTTTTCCATGGCTTTAACTGGACTGAAAAAGATATTATTCTACAGAAAACTTACTGTATATGGCTAAACTGGCTCTGTGTAGGCTATAGGATGTACAGTATTGTCATGTATTCTAGGTTACCCCATCACATGAATTAGTATATATTAGTATATCTTTTTTTATTATTTAAAATTTTATCAAATTATATCAAAAAAGTGCTAGATTTACCTGTATTGATTGAGTAAATTGACTTATAATAAGGAATGCTAAAACATATACAGGTGCATCTCAATAAATTAGAATGTTGTGGAAAAGTTCATTTGTTTCAGTAATTCAACTCAAATTGTTGAACTTGTGTATTAAATAAATTCATTGCACACAGACTGAAGTAGTTTAAGTTTTTGGTTCTTTAAATTGTGATGATTTTGGCTCACATTTAATAAAAACCCACCAATTCACTATCTCAACAAATTAGAATATGGTGACATGCCAATCAGCGAATCAACTCAAAACACCTGCAAAGGTTTCATGAGCCTTCAAAATGGTCTCTCAGTTTGGTTCACTAGGCTACACAATCATGGGGAAGACTGCTGATCTGACAGTTGTCTAGAAGACAATCATTGACACCCTTCACAAGGAGGGTAAGCCACAAACATTCAATGCCAAAGAAGCTGGCTGTTCACAGAGTCCTGTATCTAAGCATGTTAACAGAAAGTTGAGTGGAAGGAAAAAGTGTGGAAGAAAAAGATGCACAACCAACTAAGAGAACCACAGCCTTATGAGGATTGTCAAGCAAAATCGATTCAAGAATTTGAGTGAACTTCACAAGGAATGGACTGAGGCTGGGGTCAAGGCATCAAGATCCACCAAGGAACTTGGCTACAGTTGTCATATTCCTCTTGTTAAGCCACTCCTGAACCACAGACAAAGTCAGAGGCATCTTACCTGGGCTAAGGAGAAGAAGAACTGGACTGTTGCCCAGTGGTCCAAAGTCCTCTTTTCAGATGAGAGCAAGTTTTGCATTTCATTTTGAGTCTGGAGGAAGGGAGGAGAAGCTCATAGCTCAAGTTGCTTAAAGTCCAGTGTTAAGTTTCCACAGTCAGTGATGATTTGGGGTGCAATGTCATCTGCTGGTATTGGTCCATTGTGTTTTTTGAAAACCAAAGTCATGGCACCCGTTTACCAAGAAATTTTGGAGCACTTAATGCTTCCTTCTGCTGACCAGCTTTTTGAAGATGCTGATTTCATTTTCCAGCAGGATTTGGCACCTGCCCACACTGCCAAAAGCACCAAAAGTTGGTTAAATGACCATGGTGTTGGTGTGCTTGACTGGCCAGCAAACTCACCAGACCTTAACCCCATAAAGAATCTATGGGGTATTGTCAAGAGAAAAATGAGAAACAAGAGACCAAAAAATGCTGATGAACTGAAGGCCACTGTCAAAGAAACCTGGGCTTCCATACCACCTCAGCAGTGCCACAAACTGATCACCTCCATGCCACGCCAAATTGAGGCAGTAATTAAAGCAAAAGGAGCCCCTACCAAGTATTGAGTGCATGTACAGTAAATAAACATACTTTCCAGAAGGCCAACAAATCAATATTATCATTTTTATTTTATTTTTTTATTGGTCTTATGAAGTATTCTAATTTGTTGAGATGTTGATGTTGATGTTGAGTGAATTGGTGGGTTTTTGTTAAATGTGAGCCAAAATAATGACAATTTAAAAGAACCAAAGATTTAAAACTACTTCAGTCTGTGTGCATTGAATTTATTTAATACACGAGTTTCACAATTTGAGTTGAATTACTGAAACTTTTCCACGACATTCTAACTTATTGAGATGCACCTGTAAAAGGAGACAAATATATGTGCTGAATCCAGCATTATTCATTCATTCATTTTTTGATTTAATATTGAAAGTAGAAAAATGAGAAAACATTTTGTTTTTTTTTCTAAATACGAAAAACGAGAATTCAGCTTTAATTTTAGTTTTTCATTCATGGATAGGAAAATTAATAAACAGCTTGAATATTCGATTTCTACAATTGGGCGGGAATTAAACAAGCCTTTCTGCTGATTGGTCAGCCGAAGATCAAACCATGCCATCATCAATTCTTCCACATAAGGCGCATCCCAATTTGCTTACTTATGCACTATTCTATGACGTTTTGTAGTATTAATAGTGCGAGTAGTGCATTCACACTGAAAATTCCAAAAAGAAAAAGTGCACTTTAAATACCTGGATGATGCACTTAAATAACCTAAAAAACGAAGTGTTGAATGTTGGGACACTTCATGCACTCAACTGTCGCAGCTTTAATTAAGCACCGAAGTGGGAGGGGCTATCAGACTCCGATTATGAATGACGAAATAACATTATATAATTCATACACTACATGGTTGATTACATATGTACATAAGTGAATAAGTACATAGGGTAAAACTTTAGAACACTGTTTCTTACTTACTGCATAATTAATAAGGAATTATTGAAGAACTAACAGATAATTATTCATTAACACTTAATTCACTACTGTTAACTATTAAGGAAGATGTGTTAACTAACCAGTATGTAATACAATTTTATGATTGTGTTAAGTAACAGTTAGCTAATCAATAACTAATGTATTCTGTTATAAGTCCTGAATAACTACTTTTAATTATCTACTAGTAAAGGTTCAAGAAAAATAAATATGAAGTAATGAACAGTTATACACAATTACATTGAGTTGTGACCCTTTCATATAAATGTTATTAGCAGTAGTAGTAGTAGTAGTTATATGAAAATGCAATATTAATAAATGCAATAAATTTTGTGAAAAAACAGGTAACCAATTAGTAATTAATAAAGAATTATCAAATAATTATGCAGGACTTATCTCGAACCTGAACCAGTAGGCCTATTCTAAACTGAAAATATTGGAAACCCATTAGTAATTATTGAAAAACTGTTAGATAATTCCGCAAGAATTACTTAGAACCTGAAACAGTATTCTAAAGTGAAACTATAGGGAACCAATTAGTAATTAATAAATAATTATGAAATAATTATGCAGGAACTATTTCGCACCTGAAACAGTAGGCCTATTCTAAAGGGAAAATATTGGGAACCCATTAGTAATTATTGAAAAATTGTTAGATAATTCCGCAATAATTACTTAGAACCTGAAACAGTATTCTAAAGTGAAAATATAGGGAACCCATTAGTAATGAATAAATAATTATCAAATAATTATGCAGGACCTATTTCGCATATGAAACAGTAGGCCTATTCTAAAGTGAAATTATAGTGAACCCTTTAGTAATTGATAAAGAATTATCTGATAACTCCACAGGAATTATTTAGAACCTGAAACAGTATTCTAAATTGAGTCTATTAATAAATAAATACCTATTAGTACTACATAATTTTGACTCAAATCATAAATAAATACCTATTAGTACTACATAATTTTGACTCAAATCAAATTTACGATCTTTATTTCAGATGAGAATATTTCTTAATACAGCATATTTTATTCCATTTTAACATGTATACTGGCCACATTTAAACTAATTTAACAAACATTTTATAATCAAAAGTTAAACATTTAAAAGCAAATAAAATCCATATTTCATTTCCATTGTAGGCTAAGTGGACTGTAACAAAGTTGTACTGTAGTAATACTTTATACTTGTCCTTTTACTCAAGTAATTTTGAAAATGAATAGGCCTTCTTATAATTTTACTGGAGTAATATTTTATTATATTTTATTAAATAACTGTTCAGTAGTAGTCATTTCATAGTTATTTTTCTTGAACCTTAACTAGTAGATAATTAATAGTAGTTCTTCAGGAGGTATGACTGTAGTATTTTTGTTATTGATTAGCTAACTGTTACTTAACAGAATCATAAAATTGTATTACATACTGATTAGTTAACAGTAGTGAGTTAAGTGTTAATGAATAATTACTTGTTAGTTATTCAATTATTCCTTATTAGTTATGCAGTAAGTAAGAAACAGTATTCTAAAGTGTTAACGTACATAGTGTATGAGTGCATAGTGTATAGTGCATCATTTGGGATGCAGCCATAGTTTTCATGTGACGTGACACCCTTATAAGAACGGCCACCTGGAGGGCAAAACAAAGCTTTGCTCCACTGACTGAAAGTTATTTTTATGCAGATTGCATTTAGTAATGTAGTAGGTTAAAACGCAGATATTAAAAGGCAAAATTCAGTAAACACCTTATTGATGATGTATATTTTTTGTACAGGCAAGCAGATGAACCCAAAATAGAAAACCATTATAAGGAAAACTGAACCATTAAGCAGATTGCGTTCATATTTCAGCCTCATCTGCTTGCCTATGTAAACTATGCATCATTAATATGGTGATTACTGAATTTGATATTTTAATATTACTGTTTTAAATATATTAAGGCACTTTAAGTGTTTTTACTTCGTTTCGTCGCACTGTTTAATGATTGAAATATTGCTGCTGGTGCTTAATATGGATTGCAAATGGCCAAAGCATTTTGTTCACATACTTTGTTTTATTCTTTTGAGAGGTGATCTAAACATTTGCAGCTGGGAAACAGATGGAAAATTGACAGGCTTGTGCTGCAGTTCTATGGATGTTTTGCCCTCCAAGTAGTCAAGCTGGTCACGTGACTGAAAGCTATGAATAGTCATCCGCTGATGCAGTTGTACGGATTCTTAATGCATTTATTGCAACTACATCTCATCTTTTTTCATCAAACAAACAGACTAATGAATAGATCGACACAACTCATACCGGGGCAGAGTCTAGACAGGGCTTTCTTCTGTGTAGACCAGCGGTTCTTAAAGTGATGGGGGTCCGCAAAATAATTTGCTAGCCTGCCATATTTGACAGACTGTAAAGTTTCTTTTTTATTATGATACTTACTGTGATTTATTCCAAAGTGACTCATATGATGCATTTAACATCAAAAAATCTAAATTAAGCCTTTTAAAGGGTGGCATGCACCTTCTCCACCGAAGAAAGCCCTGTCTGGGCTCTGCCCCAGAGTTGTGTCGAGCTATTCATTAGTCTGCTTGTTTGATGAAAAAAAAATGAAATACAGTTGCAATAAATGTGTTAAGAATCTGTACAACTACAGCAGAGGAGGACTATTATTCTGCTGCACGAAAACTGCGTAAGAACTGATAATGGCATGATTTGATCTTTGGATGACCAATCAGCAGAAAGGGGCGTTTGATTCCTGCCGACATGTAGAAATCGAATATTCAAGCTGTTTATTAATTTTTCTATCCCTGAACGAAAAACAAAAATGTAATCTAAGTTCTCTTTTTTTTTTTTGAAGAAAACAAAAAAATTAAAAAGGAGCCATGTTTTTTTTTTTTTTTTTTTTTTTCTACTTTCAGTGTTAAATCTAAAAACGAATGATACACGGATTGTGCTGCAATACAAAACTTGGTCACGCTTTATTTTAAGGATAATTTCTGCTATTAACAAATCATTAACTTTGACTTTTGCCTTAATAAATTCCTAATTTGCTGCTTATTAATATTTATTAAGGTAGTTGTTAAATTTAGGTATTGGGTAGGATTAGGGATATAGAATATGGTTATACAAATTATGTGCTTTATAAGTGCTAATAAACAGCCAATACAATAATCTACAGTATGTTAATAATAGGCATGCTAATAAGAATCTACTGTAGTAAATATTGAGAATTGGTATACCCTATACTAAGGTGTTACCCATAATTGTTCAGAGCCAGAACGGAGATGAAAGTGAGAAACAGTAAAACAACAGTGAGAGGAGAGTATTACCTTTATGTTTTTATATTTTAGAGTGAGTTTAGATAACAGGGAAAATATATAAATGGATGAAATTTAATCAGTTGCATTCTTTATGTAAGGAATAATTGACGACGGGCCGTAGAATTATTAGAAAAAGTTGAGTTTATTTATTATTTTTCTAATAATTCAATGGCCCGGAGTCATTTATTCCGCTTATACTACGGTTACCACACTTCAAGACATCGTTCAGATGATATATTTAAAAGGATTTGTCCGGTTTTTGTACTTAAATCGCTATTGTGAGTAGGATCATTTCTTCCGCATCTCATACAACATCTCTTTTGCTGGTTCCAAAACGTCATTTTAAAGCTGGTAATGGAGGCTTGAGCCGTTGATAACATTCTAATGCAGATATTAATTAAGTCATATGAAAGAGAGCGAGAGAGACAGAGACAAACAAAGAAAGAGAAAGAAAGAGAGAGAGAGAACTTGTGTGAATTAGACTACCTCTGTGCGTTCTTCAACAGTGTTCTGCAGCAGCGTCTCTAAACAGCGCTGTTATTACGTCGCTAGTGAGAAATGTCATGTGTATTTACTTTCGGAAAATCATGTGTTGTGTTTTTTATTTTTTTTAGTAATGTAATTTCCGTTATTACAGTTTTACTATGCGAAGTGATATGGAACTGTAATGCGGTCAAGAGAGCTGCCTGGAACTACGTTCGCCATGCCTTTCCCAGAAAATAATTGCACATGGGGCATCGGACTGGGGGTAAAACCAGTACTGATAACCAGGGCCCCAAAGGAAGAGAGGGCCCTTGAAAAGTCTGGAATATATTTTATATTACCTAGATATTTTCAGGGGGGCCCATCAGGACTGCCTATGCATAGGGCCCGGGATCTTGTGCAACGCCCCTGATTGCACACCTCAGAACGTTGGTCAGCCAATCAGATTCAAGCATTCAACGGCCCCGTAGCATAACAATAAATTATTATTTTATAAATCAATCAATGCATGAATATTAGTCTTAAGTTAGCTTAGTTAGTTTCACATATACACCAAAATCCAGCATATTCACAAATAGCACTCACTGATTTGCGTTTTTATACTCCATTTGGAAATCTCCAAATTATGCGCACAACCTAATTTCAATTTAACTGAGAAATGAGGTTAAGAAATGGTATTGACTGTGATTAATGGACTGAGCCTGAGATAAGTCTGATTGTTATGAGGTTATGATTAATTTGAAGCTGGAAAATGATAAATTGAACCTGTATTGGAGACTGAGAAACTAATCAGATTCAAGGGCTTATCTTTTTCTTTTCATGTTTCATTATTTCTACTTGTTCTTATCTATTCTACTTTCTTTTACTTATCTAGCTACCTTTCAAGTGTAAAATGCAATTCATTTTGTTTACAGTGCTTTTACATTAGGATATGTCACCACATGGCAGATAAGCTAACTTTAAAACAGTAATGTAACTACAATTTTTGTGCAGTGTCTTTGTATACCTATGACATTTATTAAAGATACACTAAACTGATATAATTCGTGATGGTTCATTTAATTGTACTTTAATTTATTCCTAGTTTACTTAAGGTTGCCAACCGTTAAATTCACAATTAGAGGTTTTTGATTTTCTTTGTTTGCACAGGTACATTAATGCCAATTTTGCATGTATCATGCAGTGCCGACAAATAAGGATGTTTACATGACAGCTTTTGCTTGTCCTGACTAATGCTTAACAAAAAGTTAAGTCAATTTCATTCATATTATGTTAAATATCATATGCTCTCCCAAACTGTTTTTTTTTTCAATAAAGTATGCAAAGCTTCACCTACGCACCCATCTTTACATTAAAGCTTGATTTATGTCTTTCTTTGTTTAATGTATAAACAAGCGGATGGATGGATGGAAGGATGGATGGATGGACTCCAAATTTTTCTTAAATCAGCATATCTACATGTACAGTGTGACAGCCATTCCATTCCAACACAGGCACTCCTCATTCTGCTTAATGAAGTAATGATTGTCAGGTTGCTTCCATCCCTAACATTTCAAAGACAGTGGTTCATAAGAACAAGGTCAAACTGCAGACATTGGGGACAACAAAGATACAGACTGGCAGAGGGTGAAAATGACTCTCCGCTGACCAGGATGACTGCCAACTCAATAGAATGTCACTCAACAACCATAGGATGACATCAAGTGACCTACAAAAAGAACAGCAAATGGCAGCTGGGGTGAAGTGGATGGCAAGGATGGTTCAAAACAGGCTCCTAGGGACAGGGCAAAGTTTGAAAAAGAAGCCCTTCAGCAGTGAGTAGCAAAGAAGAGCCAGGCTGAGGTTTGCAAAATACCATAAGGATTGGACCGTAGAAGACTGGAGTAAGGTCATCTTCTCTGATAAGTCCAATTTTCAACTTTGCCCAACACCTGGTCATCTAATGGTTAGATGGAGACCTGGAGAGGCCCACAAGCCACAGTGTCTTGCACCCATTGTGAAATTTGGTAGAGGATCTGTGGGTACTTCAGCAAGGCTGGATTTGGGCACATTTGTCTTTGTGAAAGTGGAAAAAAAAAAAGTGAAAGTGACGTAACATACAGCCAAGTATGGTGACCCATACTCAGAATTTGTGCTCTGCATTTAACCCATCCAAAGTGCACACACACAACAGTGAAAACACACACACCGTGAACAGACACCCGGAGCAGTTAGCAGCTATTTATGCTGCTGCGCCCAGGGAGGAGTTGGGGGTTCAGTGCCTTGCTCAAGGGCACCTCAGTCGTGGTATTGCCAGCCCGAGACTCGAACCCACAACCTCAGGGTTAGGAGTCAAACTCTATGTTACATTTATTTGCTCTAAGTTACATTTATTTGGAATTTGTGAGTTGTGAGTTATTTATAGAATAAAACAAAAAAATAATTTTACTCATATCTATAAATTGTAAAACCTGATAAATAATTTTGCTTTTTTTTTCAGCGCTGTAAATAGATAGACAGACACAAATGAAACCCACTCACATTTACTGTACAAACAAACAAATGCAAAATATCTTCTTCAGACCTATCCCTTTAAAAGGTCTTGGCTGTTAATTACACAGGTGCTACCAATTAAGCGATAGTGCTATTGGTTTTTCCAAGCATTAATTACATGCTTTGTCTTGTTGGCCATGGTGCTATCCTCATGAGAGCATGCTGAAACATCAACCAAAGAGACCAGAACATCTCTGGCTTAATTACAGCAGTACGTTTTCATTCATACTGGTTAAACCAGAACACAATGAAGTGCACAAAACAATCACTGATGCAGTCTGTCATGTTGGACATTGATCTCTTATGGGTATTCTGCAGAGGCTGTGTGTAATGCTGCGGTATATTCCATACATTCAAGCCCAAGTGAGTTATTCTGCCTATCCATGGTTCATGGAGATGATAGGCCATTGCACCCACCAGTCCGCTGCTTGGTCTAAGGGCATGATTACTGAAAGCCCTATGAACACACTGAGTCTGCAGATCTAGCGCCTGTCACATGGTGAGTCACTGCAATGAGATTCAATTTCTCAACCCTCATCTACAACTGACATGAATATTTATGGATGAGGTAGACTTTTATCTCCCACTGTTTTCCCCCTAAGTGTTCACTCCTGTAACACTAACTTCCTGTCTGAGACAAATGACTGATCCTGGGACTGGTCATGTGGAACATAAAACAACCTTCAGAGCACTGCTTCTCTTTATCTGTGAGAGAATAAAACCAGTGCAAGACACACAAGAGACTCCTCACCAAGCAATGCCCACCAATAAGATGAGCTCAGATCATGAGCTTTTTCATCACGCCTTTGGCCTCAGTGTGTGTCTATGGCTGCCAGACTGAATGACGTCTGTGAGGCTGTTCACATTGGATGCATTGGAGAACTCAGTCAGATCTGAGAACAAATCATTAAGAATGTGAGTGAACAAGGTCATTGTTAAGATTAAAGTTAAAAGAAGGATTCATTCATGAAACAGACATTGCTTTCACCTGCAACATGAATCAGAATTAGCTTTATTCGCCAGGTGTGCATAAACACAAGGAATTTGTTGTGTTTTTTAAGACCATGTAAACTTTAATTTGTATCGTGAATCCATTCACCGCATAACAAAACCATTCTGAACTAATAAATAATGAATTGAACTGAAGCAGTCTGAGCAGTTCTAGGGTCAACAACTCGCTATCTGTGCCTGATATCAATATTTGTATGTGGGTCAAAGATTTTTGCATTAAAATAAATTTACAAAATTGATTTTATGTCCATAGAAAGCACATTAAATGTAAGTAAAGTGTCTAATTTTAAGGTTTTAAATAAGTTTTTGGAGAATAAAATGTCAAAATTTGGTTGAAATAATGTTACATTGCCATTCAATATTTATGTAAAAATTCAAACAACATGCTTATTCTGACTTGTACAGTACATATTAAAATATATAAAAGAATAAGGGAGCATATTAAATTTTATTGTGTTTTAAATGAGTAAAAAAATCTTACTGACAAATGGGCAAAACCTAGGATAGTGAGAAATTAAAAAAAATGTAAAATTACAACTAATTAGTATTTGGGGTGAAAGTAATACGTCCTTTAAGATGTCATAAATTGATTTTTGTTGTTAATATGCCTGAAAGATTGTTACACTGAATGACATTTTAGTGGGTGTCTTCTGCAAATCAGGGGAAAATGTATGATATGTATTTTTTGTTTAGAAAAACAAAAGCAAAATTGCAATTAAATCAAAGTATTAAATTAAGCATATTAAGCAGTATTAAACATTGTTTTTATAATTAAACCCTTTTTCGTCTTTGACCCATGTACTAAATATATGTACTAAATGTGATGCTTATGCTCATCAAGGTTGTATTTATTTGATCAAAAATACAGAAAAAAACAGTAATGTTAAAAATATTATAACAATTTAAAATAATATTTTCCTATTTTAATATACTGTTAAATATAATTTATTCATGTGATGCAAAGCTGAATTTTCATCATCCATTACTCCAGTCTTCAGTGTCACATGATCCTTCAGAAATCATTCTGATTTATTAACAATATGTTTGCTGGACATCCTTGCTGATTTTTTTATTTTTTTATTTCTTTAACAAAAAACAAAATAAGACTAACCCCAAACATTTGAACGGTAGTGTATATCATTACAAAAGATTTATTTATTAAATAAATTCTGCTCTTTTTAATTTCTTTAAATTCTTCCTTTATTTATTAAATAAATTCTGCTCTCTTTGGCATCACAGGAATAAATGATATTTTAGCATCACAGGAATAAATAAACCATTATTTTAAATTGCATACATTAATACTGCCTTATTTGTAGATTTATTGTACATTTGTAACATATTGTAGACAAACATGAGCCGAATTCCACAGAAAGGCAGGATGTTGTAAATCAACTCCTAGCACCACAGTCTGATAACCAACCAACTCTTTCAGAGAACAGCTTTCAACATTAACACCATTAGAACAATTATTGACAATTTCAATTCGAATAAGAGATTGTCTAATTTGGGGCAAGTAATCGAAGAGATGGACAGTCTGACCCTCACATGTAAAGCCATGAGAGTAAACAAGATCGTTAGATTGACTTCCCCCCACCTAGCAGAGCCAGACTGAAATTCCTAAGGAGACCTGTTAACCCCTCTGGTCTTCACAGGACATATCCTTACTCCCCAGAATGGCACAGAGAATGCCTTCCAATGCATATATGCACCAAAATGAACTCAAAAAAAGACTTCTAAATGGATATCAGTCCATTGCTTAACTCCATATCATACTTGAACCCACACATTTGATTATAATGTTTCTAATCACTTATTGTGTATTTTTAAATAACTCTTGAATAGCTTAAGGGATCATATTCATGTTTAGTATGTGTGTGTTCGAATCTTCTTGCTTGAAACGTTTCTGACCATCAGTTATTTGTCAAATGTATCATATTCTTGTTATAGGAATCATGTCCAAATTATACCCTGCAAGAGCGGGAAAATTCGGACCATGTGCTTGATAAGATAACATATGATTTATGAATGGGTGGGACAAACATCACAACACCCCGAGAAAAGACAATATCTAATTGGTCAAAACAACATTTGAGGTGTGGCCAAAAGGCCAGTTTAAATACTCAGGACACCATCAAATTTTGCTTTTAGCTTTGCTTGTAGTTTAAGCTTTTAGTCATGCTTTGTCATCACTTTTAGCGTTCTTCGAGCGCCGTTCCAGCGTGCTTCGGCCTGCACGCCTGCTGCTACTTAGCCACAATGAGAAGAAACACCACCTAGTCTCGTCAAACTTTACTTCTGTCCTTTTACTTTAGTTTCTTTTCTTTTCCGTTTGAGAGTTCGTGTTCTGAGTTAAGTTTTGTAACGCCGTGTCTCCGAGTCTGACATCGAGTGCCCTTCTGAAACTTCAACCAGGCCACAACTCTGCATCGTCAGCCTACGCCCAACCACGGGCTTCCCAAGACGTCACTTCAACGACTACTGAACTTCCAGCCAATCAGCAACTACGGGAAACCCCCGACAACAAAGGGAACCCCGTTAAACAGGCAACGCAAGTAACCTCCAGACTCACATCTGTACTGGTGTTATCTAATATAATTTTTAACCTCATTGATGAACTCAATGCGAGGGTTAATTAAGTGATTTGTTTGTTCATGTCTATGCAATTTTACGTATTGCTGTAAACTTGGGATTTTACATTTTCTTAGACTCTTTCTTTCCTAACTTTCTATCTTCCTGCAACTTCTGTGAATGTGTGAGTGTGTGTGCTTGTGTGTTAGATTAGTTTATATGTCTTAGATTTATCTAATAAAGCCTTATTCATATTGAAAAGAGAAGTATCTTGTGTTTTGTGCTTACAAGTTAATGTCTTAAACTGCCGATCTTGTTACTGTGCTAATTAATAGTGTTGTCACTATACTTTGGATATTAATATCCAGTGCAGATTTGATGTTATACGGCTCGTTCAGTGAATCGCTGGCCGTTTCATTGATCAGCCGTGAAACAGTGATTCTGTTCAAATTCCCTTTAAAATCTTACATGATTCCCTTTGAGCTAAATTGACCTGTTTCCCTTACACTGTATTTTTTTATATTGTAATTTTTACTTTGATCTGCATTATTTATTTTTTAATAATAATTTTAAGTTATTTATTTATTTAAAAATTTTCATTAAAGATCTTTCTGAACCCAAACTTTTGAACAGTAGTGTAAATACAACTGTAATGTTGGCATTGTTTGATTTTTAATAAAATAGCATTTTATGTAAAGACGAAAACCCTTTTTCACTTGAGTAATGTGTACAATAAACCAAACAAAAATGTATTTACATACTGTATTATATTGCAGTGTTATGAGCTGAATCATGGCTGCAACAAACCAAAGTAGGCCATGTGAAATTTCAATAAACATCCTTAGAAAAAAAGTGTAATAAACATCAATATATGCTGCCACATATTGCTTTGAACATCTCAGAGCATTTACTCCATGCCAGGATGTCAGAGACCACTGATTACACAAAATAACCATTCAATTCAGAAGAATTCACGGAAATGACTCAGAATTCTCATCGCTAGTTTTTAAGATATTCTTTTAAAAATTAAAAATAAATTCCAGAGACCCCAAGTGTTCTCACTCTGTCTATACCTGGGCTTTTTTTGGAAAGCTTCCTATGCGAACAGCTCCTTTCACCATCTTTCTAAAGAAGCATGGAGATTCAGATTGATACATAAAACATGACGGGTCATAAGACAGGTCATCACAGGAGAGACTCCAGCTGTATAATAATATTCATAGCGGTCCTTTAGTCTACCTCAGTAATTAAGACCTGAGTGGCAGTTTAGGAAATTCTAATAATACCTTTTTGATACTGCCGGGTTTTCTTTAGCTTCATTTGTGCACCTGAATAATATTATGGTGAAATTATGACAGGTGAGCGCACGGCGGAAATTAAGCTCACACGGGCCATTTTAATGCCTTTAGATCCAACAATTAGGTTTTTATAAAGCCTCTTCTCATTTTATACCCATAATGAATGTTCAGAGGAAGAGGAATTTCTCATCAGCGATAATTTATGAGTTTTGCACAGCATATCCAGAAAGAGAAGCTGGGTCACGTAAGACGCCACAAGCGCCTTTTAATAAGCCCCCGCTCGGCACCCTGAAATATTTCCTCCTCGCAATCAGGAGTCATTTACTGCTTATAACGCATGTTTAATGTGAAGTCGGCAGTCTGCTGGTGGTCACTTTGACAAATTTCGGAAAAACTGAGAGAACTAGACCCCCGAAGCCTTGATGAAACCCAGCCGTTGCTATGGCAACAGAACTTGAGCCGCCTGCTTACAAATCTCTTTGTATGTTTCCACGGCAACAACTGTAGATAGGTGGAGAGGGGGTGGCGGTACGGAGGAGTGAGTGGGAGGGAGTGCTGGGTGCATTGTTTATGCTCTGGAATTCACTAGACCCCAAACAATACTCAGCAGTTTCAACTTAAGAACGATCATCCGAGACAAAGTTTGAGTGCAAACTAGATTTCATACTCTTTTTTTGTTTAGAACCCAGATAGGTGATAGATTAGGTTATGCATGTTCATCAAAACATCAGACAAGCCCTCTTTTAACCCAACATTCTTTACTAAATGACAGGCGATTTAGCTTTTATAGCAAAAAGGACAATGAGTGCATGCATCTGCAAGAACTACAATATTTCAGTTTGGAAGCCTTTGAAAATCTCTTGGCTTGTAAATCATTTGGGCTCTAAAGACCGAAGGATTCTAGGATTCTATTCTTGTTACTTACAAGATTTGAAGCCAAACCACTGGATGTGGGCTATGAGCATTTGTTAACCATAGCAACTGGCACAGAATGAAGTATGTCCAAAAAACACAGCTAGCCAGCTCTATCATGCTGTATGACACAGGAGGTATATCAATAATTACACTAAATTAATGTTATGGTGTTTCTCATTATGAGAGAACAGCAAGTACACAAACAGCGCACACTTCAAGCTACACTCTACACTCGGGGACAATAAAGCTTCATCCCTCTGAGAGATGCTGCTTATCTGAGAAAACAATTAGAATGGCAGGCATCAAGCAAACTGCAAAGAGACTCAGGTACACACTCACAAACACACGAGTGCAGATACATAAACATACTCATCAGCACGATACATCTTACTATTCAGGCGAGCCAGACAGGATCCTATCTCAGTGTAAGCTGCGGAAAGATCTAATAATGGAACATGGATATAAGAGAACACAAAACAGCATAAGATCATTTCAGCTATACAGGTACTTGTACATATCTAAATTCAGCCAACAGTAAAATTTTTCTTGTGTATTCTTAGATTTATTTTGAGCACTTTAGAATTAACTGCAAGCAGTAGTGTGTCTTCAAATCCAAAAGTTTCCCTGTGGGCGATAAAGGTTTTATAATTACTTTTGATGCAGAACAGGGATATTTAAAACTGATAAGTTATTTAATTTGTTGTGCAAATGATAATTGAGCATAATAAAGCTGCCAAAAAGCATCAACTTCAAACGGCTTAACATGAACAAAAAGACTGATGTTGTTCAAAAACTGTTTCTGGAGGTTACACATTGCGGCAGTAGGTGGTGACAAGTGAGTGATATGAGCAAGTCACAGAATTATTCATTCAGCCATTCAAATCCACAGATTCAATTCATTGAATTATTCACTTAACTAATTTGTTTAAACACACTGATTCATTCAGGAACAAAATATGTTTTTATAGGTGAGTCACTGAATCATTCAGTTAACCAGTTTATTCAAAAACAACAGTCCAAGCAAGAACAAAATAGTTACTGTATGCTACTCAGAAATGCATAATGGTTAATTCAGCTCATTCGTTCAACAAGTCATTCAATCATTCACTCAACTAATTTGTTTAAAAACAGACTAAAGAAAAACAAAACAACTACTATGTTCCTCGGCTCATTCATTGAACAAATTTGTTTAAAAACACTGATTCAAGCAAGAACAAAACAGATCACTGTATTGCACAATGTGTAATGCACAATGGTTAATTCAGCTTTGTCTGGAACTATTTTCGCTGGCAGAACAAAAGTAGACAAAGTAACACAATATTGTGTCTAAAATGAAATTTACTCAATATTGTCTGTTGAACTGCTGTATAAAGCAATATTACATTTGTGAATTACTTTTATACAACACACCTGTGAATATCACAACAGCGCTCTTGCTCAGTTAGACCTAAAATATTCACCAGTAGACTGAAGTGCCAGTTAAATACTTTATGTACTGACAGTAAAAGACTATTCCCACACATCTCACTGAAACTAAGAGTTTCTATGAGTTCAGGTTTCTCATATCTCCTTCTCAGTCAGCAAGTTCTTGCATTGTTTACAGTGTTATTTCCTCCGAAAGAATATGGATTGCTGTAGTTTTTTTGATGGTTGTTGTGGGAAGAATATTAGCACTGACTCTATCAAACCACTGAAAGATTCATCAGTTTCCTCATCACACTCAGCCACAACAAACAATCATCCATCAGTAGCTCACCCCTCCACTTATAGACAAACATTATACGTGCAACTTAATGGGATTCTTCACCCCAAAATGAAAATTTTGTCATTAATCACTTACCCCCATGTCATTGCAAACCCGTAAAAGCTTAATTCGTCTTCGGAGCACAATTTAAGATATTTTGGATGAAAACCGGGAGGCTTGTGACTGTCCCATAGACTGCGGAGTATAAATACACTGTCAAGGTCCAGAAAAGTATAAAAGACATCGTCAGATTAGTCCATCTGTCATAAGTGGTTCAACCGTTGTGTTATGAAGTGAAAATAATACTTTTTGTATGTGATTAAAAAAAAATTTATGACTTTATTCAACAATTTGTCGTCTCTGTGTCACTCCACATCATGTAGCGTCATTTTGGAGAATCTGAGTTGTACGCAGGCAGTGTATGCTCTTCTGTGTCAGCCGTGACACAAGGATGTGCCATTTGCTTTCAAATCAAAGCGTAAATACAAGTAGAAAATGTATCCTTGTAGCGTGGCTGACACAGAAGAGCGTAAGCTGCCTGCGTTCAGCTCATATTCTCCAAAATGGTGCTACAGTGATGTGGAGAGACACAGAGGAGACAATTTGTTGAATAAAGTCGTTATTTATGTTTTATTCATGTACAAAAAGTATTGTCATGCTTCATAACGTCACGGTTGAACCACTGATGGCAGATGGACTAGTCTGATGATGCTTTTCATACTTTTCTGGATCTTGACAGTGTATTTTACTTGGCAGTCTATAGGACAGTCTCAAGCCTCCCTGTTTTCATCCAAAATATCTTCAATTGTGTTCCAAAGACAAACAAAGCTTTTACAGGTTTGGCAAGCGGTAAGTGATTAATGACAAAATTTTCATTATGGGGTGAAGTATCCCTTTAATGTCTAAGTAGCTTTTTAATTAGAACAGCTACTAACATTGCATTAACTTGGGGAACAATGAACATGCTGCATATGGTTCGTGATGACACAATCTGAAATGTGAAACTTTCTTAATAGAGATTTAATCACAATTTTCCTTAAATTAGCTAAAAAGGTTACCTAATTTCCAAAATCAAGAACAAATAATATTAAGATGAGATGCATATGGTGTTGTTTAAGTGTGTATGCTGTTCCTTGTTGTGAAAGCGTTTCTCCTGTTTCAAGCTAATTTTCACACCTCGGGCATGAGCCAACCTGGCCATACTGGTTTTGCCCTTGTGTTGGGCCCTTAGCCAGCATTAACAGATGGCTGAATGGGTGACAAAGCTGCTGGAGCCTTATTCAATGAGATGTGAATGTGATTGTACCCATTTGCAAGGGCCCTGAAGACAAACGAGCTGTTTAGGATATGAAATTAGAAAGATTAGGAACAAGTTTTTTGTGTTTCCAAATGATCAGCATGTGTAAGAAATGAGAACAAACATAATGTACAAGAGTTTGGAATTAGTTTCATCATTATTCTGTCTCCACAACAAGAAGGCACACCTGGAATTTGTCCCTGTTCATAGTATATGGCATGCATGCAGACTGGAGATGTGCAGGTGTTGTCATATACAGTGAGGGCTCTCCACACCAATCAGATCTGATCAAGGGTGAAAGCATCTCCATAAAGCTTCACAAGAGCACACTCAATTGCTCATTCCCAGCACTCTGAAAAACAGCTGGAGCGTATTTTACTAATCTCTCCCCTCCAAAAAAAAAAAAAATTAACCATAAAAAATTACTGTTCAAATATTTTAAAGTCACTATGAAACAGCATTATACAGCTATTATACAGCACACAAACAACATATACAACAGTTAAAGATGTTACAGAATACATGATCATTAACGCTTTTCAAATAAGGAATGTACTATAATGGTGAAATCCAAAAGAGAATTTTTAATAAGGCTATACATCCATATATGATGCATCTAGAAGTTTTCCGAAGAATGGCTGTAACTCAACATATCAACATAAATGTTGTGCGCTGATAATGTTCTCGAGCTGAAACGAAATGCATTTGTCGATGAATAGATCTGACCTAATTATACACAAAGCCATTTTTATATCTCTAACATGCTTGAGGCAAAATACTTCATAGGACTTTAGTGCTTGATGCATCCTCATGAGAGATTATCTGTCTATATGGAAATGTACAGTATAACATTTTAGAAAAAGATTTTATCTCCACATATTTGGAATATTTATCTACATCTGCCAGGAAAAAGGATCCTTTGTGTATTACCTTCTTACAGTTTCAGTATCTGCCAGTGTAAAATGTTAATATTCAAACAAATTGCAAACCATTAAAAAGGGTTTCAGATTCATTCACTCAGATATGAAAAGAATACTTAAAGGAATAATTCCACCAAAAATGAAAATTCTGCTGTTTACTCACCGTCATGTTGTTCCAAACCTGTATGACTTTCTCACCAAGCAATTCCTGAAGTTTTGAAGCTTTAAAAGCACACAAAGCACCTTAAATTATAATTATAGTGATCCACACCACTTGTTAACTATAATCTAAGTCATTTGAAGTCATTCAACAGATTTATGTGAAGAACAAACCAAAGTTATGCGCTCATAATCTTTCCCTCCAGTGAGCTGTTAAATACTGAAGCTGGATCATTACCAGTGGGTTAAACCAGTAAACTAATCATTCAGACTGCCTTTGTGAACTGGATCAGCTGATTAATTGACTAAAAAGAACAATTTATTCAAGCATCAGGCATCACTACTTTTCTCTCAAAAACTTTTCTCATGAACATGACCGTATTTTTATTAAATAACTTCAGCCAAAACTCCTGTGTGGCTTCAGAATAATTTAGATTGTGGTGTGGACTGCTTTTATGATAATTTTATGTTTTTTCAAAGTTTAGCTTTGCTCCTCAGAAGAAAGTCAGTAATACAGGTTTGGAATGACGAGATTAAATGACAGTATTTTTGTTTCGGGTGAACTATCCTTTTAAGGTTCAATGAAAGCAGCAGTAGTGTTCCACTCAGGCAATTCATATTCAAACATGTTCTTTGTGATCATGAAAAAATAAGGATATTTTCACCATGAGCTTGTGGTGTTTTTCTGTGTATGTTAAGACAGTCCCTGCTGTCATTTGATTTTCACTGTAAAAGTATTCCCTCACATAATAGAGGATCCATGAGAAGGGATTTACCCTCAGGCGTTGTTAGTGCAGCACTTTAAAGTAATTGCCTGAGAAAGTACAAATTCTGTGAGGTTTTTGTGCTCTCGATCCTCATCATCTACATGGAGTTAAACTGAATGTATGATATCCTCCTCAGAGGGTCGTGTGTCTGCTTCCACAAGATGTGGAAACTCATAAACTTGCTTTAATCTTACATTGAGATGCTGAGAGTGTACTAAAATGGTAGACGTGTCTGTGTTTACAACCACAAGGCGTACCCTCACAGTGACTAGAAAAAGATTATTAGAAATAAACTGATAGACTGTAAACTTTCAAATAAAAATTGACTTTCCTGTACCTGTTCCATAATGCATTTATAAATTATTAACTGCACATTCATATTTATGTGCAAAGGTGATACGCACCCTTTGCCTGTATGGATTTAGGTGAATGCATTTTATTTTGTATTTCGATCATCTGTATTTCCATTGTCAAATTTGACAGTGATGTCAGCATGATACTTGAATGATGCAATTGTGTGAAATCAGCCCTGGATTTTGAACAGTTTTTCATTTGTAATATCCATCATCCAACCTACTGGAAGAGAACATTGATTATATTACGATTTTAATGTGAATATTGATCCAAAGACAGGTCGAAACCCAAAATATTGAAAGAAACTCTTCCCCATAATAATTTACTAGCTTAAATATTGAGCAAAAAGTGAGTATTAAAAAATAAAGTTCATGACAAAAATAAATTATAAAATTCATTTTGATTAGGTGGTGACCTGACATTGACCATATTTGGGTCAATGACCTAATCAAATGTCTTATCTATTTTCAGTTTATTTAAAAATACATTAAAATTGCAACTCATGCATATGCAATGTACTGTATATTAAATATTAAATTCACAAACTCAAATGACAAAGTCAAAAACACAAGGGTTCCTTGAGGTCATAACAAAGAAAAATTAAGAAAATCAAAATGTTTATTATGTTTAATATTTTACCAAAATAAGAGTGATCATAAAAAATGCATGTTATTTCTTATGAAAGATGTTTATGAATAGTCCACAAAAGAAAATAATAGTTAACTATTGCGCATGCTTTTGCTGAACGTAATGAGAGAGTGATCATAAAAAATGCATGTTTTTTGTTGTTGAATGCAATGTATCCTTGTCTTTCTTTATTGTTTAGTGTTAAAATTTAATCTTGAATAAGCACAGCAGAATTTTTTTGGCAGATAGGGAGAATGCAAAAGTAATACATGGAAGCAACTGAGCATTGTTGTGCCCTCTTCACGTACGTATCCCCCCAGAGACCACAGCCCAGATTCATTAGACCACTGAGATGTTCCAGTGCTCAGCACATCCTTTAGGAACATCTGTGTTTTCATGTTATATAAGTAAGTGTGCAGAACCGGGTTTTTCGCTTTGATCTTTTCAGCTATCAAGGGAAAAAAAGCAAATATACAAGCTAAGCAAGTAGCAAGACATAATAGGATAAGCTCAGAAATCATTGCTTGACACCAACAGAAAATTCCAAAATTGTTATTGTAATGCTAAACAGCACAATCTAAGCCGACATGGTACCAACTAATTTACTGATCAATATAAACAATTAATGCACATATAATAGCCAGAATATTTGGTCCATCAAACCATCTACTTTGCAGTGTAGATTATTCAGTCTGTTTATTGCACATTACAATGCAATTTATTAGAGAACATTATTTACAAATGTTATATAAGAGGAGAGTGGGGCACAGCCTGACACTTTTGACTTTTCTCAATTTGTTAATGCATCTTTTTCTTTGGTCATATCAATTTTACACATGCCTGGTACAAATATGTGGTCTTGTTTCATAAATAGAAAATAAACTATAA
Organism: Cyprinus carpio; assembly: GCF_018340385.1. Classification (NCBI taxonomy): domain Eukaryota; kingdom Metazoa; phylum Chordata; class Actinopteri; order Cypriniformes; family Cyprinidae; genus Cyprinus; species Cyprinus carpio. Next base: position 11,347,337 of record NC_056608.1, read on the forward strand.
ATAATAAACATAAGCTAAATACTAAATGTCAATAACAGATTTTCGATAAAGTTTAGGTTCCTTGCCACTGTCCTCAATTGGCTTTAAATGAACAAGTGACTGTTTGTTATTGTCCTGTGCTTAACAGCATAATTGAATTTCGATTCCAAAGGCACGTGATTTCTAACAAGGGGAAACCGCCCCTCCCCGGACTGCAATTTCTTTTACCGCGGGGAACGCAGAACACAATTTCTACTGAAATTACCCCCACTGCTGTTCAGGGGGCCCACAAACCATAGCGGCATATGCCAAATATGTGGACCAGACTTCATGCTCAATGCATGAGAACACTCAGTGGTTAAACGCTGTATTTTCTGCTTTAAAAACCATCTGCATAATTTTTGTCAGAGAAAAAAATAAACTAAAGAGCAATTTTGGTCAAAAATTATGTAAAATAATCCAGGAATGATGTACAACTGGTATTAGCCTTATTGATGTGTCAAACATATGACCTTCAATGAATTATGTGAAGTTTGTTGTAAACCTATTGACTTCACCTTTTTTTGTACAACTGGTATTCCATATTGATGGTCTTTAAGTGCTATGAATAAATCACAGACAGCTAATGGCCTTTGTGCGTTGTAGTAAAACATGTTTTAATGAGCTTCATTAAGTTTCCTATTTGTGGTTGCAGGAAATGCCAGGAGTAATTCTTTTTCATTTGTATCAGAATGTGCTTTTTTGCTCACCATACTTTTTCAGATTTGTTTTGTCATTTGTCTTGCCAGAGGGCAACATACTAACCACCTTACAAGTCTTGATCAAGAAGTAAAAACTTCAGAGAGGTACAGTACCAGATGATGATTTTTAAAAAGATATTCCTTCATCTAATCTCTCCAAATCTTGTCTGACAGTGACATATGTAGACATAAAACTTTCAACATAACTACAGTAGGTGCTATATGGAAGTGGAGCAGCACATGAAATACATTGCTCAACCATGAAGAAAACAATGTGTTAATTTGCCGCAACTCACGGGTCATTATTTTTAATGTCTACATAACAGGGTGCAGTATGTGCAGAATCATTGGAACAGAAATGATGGGATTACGTCTGTATCTGCGGATTATACACTTGGTTAAAAATGTAGGGGAAAGAGGCAGTGGGAGGCAGTCAGATGGTGAGGACACACCTTTTGTACTGGCAGTAAGATGGGAAGTGGTGCTGTGTATTGTTGGAAAAGAGAATGCCTCAGTGGATTGTGTGGCACAAACCAGCCCAAGTTTTACGAGAAGCACAAGTTCCCTCATCTTCGCTTGTGCATTCAAATGCTTAAATGGGGAGCTGAGAGTTTTAAAGACAGGGAGACAACAAAAAGACAGACAGAGATGAGAGGCAGTACATAAAAAGTTGAGATAGATGAAAGTAGAATACCCCCAAAAGATCCTATTTTACACTGACTGTAGACAGTAATGATTACTTGCAGCCGAAATTACATACTGGAGCTTCCCGGAAAAGTGAAGGCCTGATACAATGGAAAACTTTTCTAAACTCTTTTAGAATACTAAAATTCAAGAAGAAGAAAGAAGAAAAAAAGGCAAAAAAAAAAGAAGAAGAAGAAGAAGTACTCTCTGGCTTTAGGAGCACAGAAGATAAGATATTTTTCAGTTATTCATAAAATGTTGTTTATTTTAGCAATGCCAGATCAACTAGTTTGGTCAGTATGTTTTTGAAAGGAGTCTCTTATCATTACCAAGGCTGCACTGATTTGATCAAAAATGTAGTAAATATCATAATATTGTGAAATATAATTACTATTTGAAATGACAGTGTACTTATTTAATATATTTTAAAATGTAATGTATTCTTGGCATTTAAGAGAAAGGTGAATTTAGTGTCACATGATGCTTCAGAAGTCATTCTAATATGCTAATTAGACTCTTAAGAAACATTTCAACATTTCTTATTACTACCAGTGCTGAAAACAGCTTTGCTCCTTAATATTTTTGTTTGAACTGTGATACATCTTTTTTAGGATACTTTGACGAACAGAAAAAATATATAATAATTTTTTTTTTAACCGAAGCTTACATTTGAGAAAAAAGTTTGGTAACGCTTTATAATAAGGTTACATTTGTTAACATTATAACATTAACATTAGCATTAAATAACAATAAAAATTATTCTAAAGCTTTAATGTTACTTTCAACATTTACTACTGCATTATTCAAATTAAAACTTGTATCTTTTAATATTATTTATTAGACCTGAGATAACATGAACTAACAATGAATAGTTTTATTTTTATTAACTAATGTCAACAAGGATGAATAAATACAGTATGTACATATACAAATGTCTTGCTTGTTGTTAGATAATGCATTAACTAATGTGTCCTTTTTGTAAAGTATTACCAAATTTTTTTTTTTTTTCATTTACTCCATATATTTTTGTCTTCTACCAATAAAATTAGCTCAGCTTCATCTCTTTACCACTCACATACTCTGGTCTAGAATGCTGCAAACACAGAGAAGCAGAATAATAAAATATCAAAATAAAAACCTCAGAAAGCAGAGGTCAATTCCACACAATGACCCAGTGTGCACATGGCTCAGTGCTTCCACCCTCATTGTCTGTGTCCTACCAGGTCAGCTGTTCTGCTCCATCAGGTGGACATACAAAGGCTGTCATTTCTCAGACACATAATTACTTCATGCCACAAATGAAACGTTCCAGGTGCGAGTGGAATAACATGGTTTCATTTACGAATCTAATGCGCTGCTTCAGTGAACTAGATGCTTGAAATTCATGATGGATGTGGTTAGCTGAATAAAAATTTGTTGCAATAAAAAAAACTTTCAACCCACCAAATTGTGACCTTGGCCCACTCTGGGCAGCCACCCACCAACAAAACAAGTTTATCATGAATTTTTAAATTTTAATCACCTTCAGTTGGTCATATATTAAAGTTAAATAAACCTTGTAACTCTGAAAAGAAAAATTATGATTTTTGTTCTACTGATTATTTAATAATATCTGATGTAATAATGAGGAGAAGAAGAGCTCTTAACATTCATCCATAATGCACAAAAGGAAACTACCCGAAGAGAGCAGTTTCATGATCGCTAAGGTGTTTTTTGAAACAGGAACAGAGCAGAAGAATCATACTGAAAATGTTCTGTACTCTCTGGAAAACCATCTGAAGAAAGCAGAACATCAAAGCTTGCATTTACACAGAAATGAGAATTATTTGCAATGATCTTATCAGACGTAATAGGCACAGATATCGGTCTGCGTAAATAATGGTTTGCATTTACTGACAGTGTCTTATTCATGACTGAGCTTTGAACATAAACTACCCAGGAAAATCACAGTATAGCTCTCTAACAGCTCAAGAGTTTCACTGCAGTAAATGTATTTTGACCTTTCTGTGACTGCTGATGTCATCTCAGTTGTTGCTATGGTGTGCATAAGCTGGGAAACACACAAAACTCTGATGGTCACCAAACGGTCAGCTTCCTGCTGTATGTTATTGGACTCATTTTCTCCAGAGTAAATGGCACTTTAAAGCTACAGTGCCAACCAAATTACTGCCATACATTTAGTCTGTGCAGAGTGTAATGGTGTACAAGTGAATCTCAGGCTCCATCAGTGATTTGTGCTGGAAAACATATTGCCAACATTAAGATTTTTTTTCCCCATATCCATTCTCTTTCCTTATGCCCACTCAGATTTTCAGGCAAATATACTTTTCCGTTGTATACAACTATACTTTTCCGTTGTACTTTTCCGTTGTACACCCATAGTTCAAGTGATCCTCTTTTATAATGTCTTATCTCAACAGGGCATCAGTTGACCCAGTGGACTATATAGTGTCCCCTCTAGAAATTAAGAGAATTCTTCTGCAAAATAAAGGTTGGGATTTTTTTTCTCTCTCTCTCTCCTGTTTTCCCATAATGCAATATCTTTGCATCTTCGCAAATACAGCATGACAGTTGCAAAGTGTGGAAGATCACAAACAGATCAATGTTCAATGGACCTGTCTCAAATGGCACACTTGATGTTGTGATGTGCACTGTTGCAAAGCCTGCACTGATCTATCAGGGCTATGATTATTTATTTTATTTTCACATTTCCACTGTTCTCAAAAGCTGAAGTCATCATAATTAGGTAAACGTTTACAGTGCCAAACAGAAAATTCAGCAAATATATATTTTTGCATTCCCATTTGCTCCAATTAACAACAACAACAAAAAAATCCATAATAGTGATTCTATGATTTTCTATGAGCAAAAAAAAAAAAAAAAAAAAAAAAAACGAGAGGCTGATTATGTTGGTCAGAAGATGTCAAATTTACTCTCAATCCCTCAGCCACTGCATTACAAACACTCACACATTAGCATTAACTAGTTTTCTGTAATATAATTCCAAGGAAATACAACCCAAAGTACAGTGTTTTAAATGTAAGCCTATATTTTTTAAAGGAAAATATAACTTTGCTAGTGTTTACAATGTTACTGTGTAATCATCACTCTCTGTGAAAACAGTCAATACACAAAGCAACTGAACTTGACAGTCAGTGATCATACATTTTTGTTGTATGGAAAAGAGATACTTCGGAATATAGATATCCAATTTTGTGTTCCATTGGAGAAAAAATATACGTGTGAAATGAAACCAGTTTAATGCAAATTGTTCTGTGGATGGTGTGACAAAATTTATAGAAGTAAATATTTTGTCTCAGAGTTTTATACAATATTGTGTTTACCTAAATTTTTCTTCTTTATATTTGGTGTTTTTGGACAGTTGGGACAGTTGAGTAATGACAGAATGCAAAGTGGGAGAGAGGGATAGGGAGGCAGGATAAGGAAAGGTCAACAAGCCGGGACTCGAACTTGGGACGCCTGTAGCGCATCAAAGATATATGTCGGCATGCTATCGGCAACAATTTTCCTAAAAATTTCTAAAACTTTTTGGGTAGTTCAAAATATATTTGGCATGACGTCTGTCTATATAATAGACTATGAGCCAAAGTCTGAAGAGAGGGAGGAGAGACTGAGGTCCTAAAGGACCTGAAGACCTCAAGGCTGAGGTCAATATTTGGGTCAGGACATCCCGATGTTTCTTCCTCACATAGCAGGTCCTCAGCTGGGCTGTGTGTGTTTAGTCAGGGTGAAATAGATATTATTATTCTCATGGGTGAATCTGAACAGACATGAAGTCTAATCTCTGGAAAAACACAGATGTGACGATCTTTAACACCTGCGTGATCTGGATTATCCATATGGTGCAGATGCATAGATGTAGAATATGACCTTACTTATGCTGCACCGTATGGCTATTTAAACAAATGTGCTCTAAAAAACTCTTAGTAAACTTCAGCTGTATTTGACTAGAAAATGCACACTGGTAATAAGGGCTGTTATAATTAACTAAAACTAGAAGTAAAACTAAAACCATAAACAACAACAAACATTTTCATTACATAAAATAAACATTAAATTTTATTTCAGCTAGTTGACATGCAAAATTTCTAATTATAGTTTAACTTGTATTAAAATAACTAAAACTGAAATTAAAAAATAATAAAAACTACTGTATATAGACATAAAAATGACTACTGACTACCAAAACACAACAAAATTACCAAAACTTTAAAAACTGTCAGTTCATCTAACTAATCCATCAATATTCACAAATAAGATTTTTATAACATCAGAAGAAAGCTTTATACTGAGGAGGGTTTGATCTTGGAGATTTTGAGGGAAAGAAAAGATGAAGGATCTCTTGGTACTGTTGAGTGTGTACGGAATGTGGATGATTTTGATGAAGTTGTTTATTTCTTTGCTTAGAGGCATTTTTCTGCAAATTATTATTCTGCTGAAATGTGGATTTTTTTCTTCTTTTTGTTGCTTCTGTATGTGTGGCTTGATGATAAACACACAGAAACTCATCTGATTTTACATTCCTCACAAACGCCCTCATACAAAAGGAAAATCACAGCATGGGATGTTTCCATGGTGACATACAGCAGCATCCAACATTCAAACTGTATGTGATGCACATACATGCTAGACAGATCGACATCCCATTTATCTTGGAAAATCTGCTAACATGACACGGCATAAAAATGATGCATTATCAAAACAAACTGTTTTTGTTGGTCTGTTATATCAAGGTGTAAATGTCTATAAAACACCTTGTGCCTGACAAGAGATGCATTAATGCACTCTAGAGAAACAATGAGGAAGGAAGAACTGAAGGAAGAACTGAAGGCTTGTCATATAATTGCTCTTTGACCATGCTGGCATTAGACAAGCGATGTGCACTACAAAAACAATAAAATGCCCAGCTTGCTGGGCCACACTCCACAAGGATGTGTGCCTATAGAGAGGATTACACAGAGATCTCACAGCCTCTGGGACATATCATGCAACCGCAGGGTTCAAGGACAAAGCAATCATGCACTTACAGGGACTCCAGTCTTTCATCTGCTTGAAACTCTCAGCTGCACAGACACAGGAACAGATCAGAAGCTCTGTAGGGTCTTAACATAAAAATATACATATATTTACTTGATTTCATTAAACCATGACTGATTTAACTTAATGTTCAGGTGCATTCGCTTGCATAGGCAATCAATCCATTTACTGTTATCAGAACATACAGTCATCTCAAAATAAATAGAGTAATTAAAGTTACCCTTTAGAGAAAGTATTTGCTACATTACAAGCAACATGATACTTATAATAATAAAAGATAAGGACCTGATTTAAAGTGCATCTGCTTGCATAAGCAATGTGTTATTGTTATCAGAACATACAGACAAGGCAGTAGATATCAAAACACATTTTTAAAAATACCCTTTAGAGAGCTACATTTTTAGCTACATGACAAATACTTCTTATATTAAGCACAACCGAACAAAATATATTTGTTCAAAACATAGTAATACCACTGTATATTTGGAACTTAATGTTTGTACAGTGTTTTGACTGATACTCGTTTGGTCTTTACCTGCAGTCCAAAGTTGTTTGCTTGCTGCATGTGCGGGTGTTGAATGTGATGAAGAACTTCTTTGTTCGGAAGTACTGAAAGTTATACCGTTAATGTTTTTAATATTTGAAAAGACATTGTAAGCGAATGAGTGTGCGTGAGCTGTTCGAATTCAAATTGATTCATTGAAAAGAACTGACTCAAAATAGTGATGAGGACCCACAACATGATTCCTGAAATACTGTTTTAGGACTGTCAACGCTACTGCGCTATTTAGTAGCTAGTTATAGCACACAACGAAAAAAACAAGGGACAAGAAGCACCGGAAGATTTCACTCATTTAAATAGGTTTTAAAGAATATCAAAGACTTCTGAAAAAAAAAATAGTTATAGCACAAAAAAAATATATATATATATATATATATATATATATATATATATATATATATATATATATATATATATATATATATATTTAATTAACCCAAAAATGGCATTCATTGCTGTCATTAATTACTCACCCTCATGTCATTCCAAACCCGTAAGATCTTTGAAACACAAATTAAGAAGATATTTTTGATGAAATCAAAACCCTCCATAGATAGCAATGTAACTGAAATGTTCCCAGGCGCAGAAACGTAGTAAGGACATTGTTAAAATAGTACATGTGACATCAGTGGTTTAACCTTAATTTTCCAGAGACACACACATTTTAATTAACTTTTTCTCTTGACCATAGATGGCACAAATTGACATCTAAACACATCTGATGAATGACTACAACTTTCTTAATGTTGTCAAGTCAACTGAACATTAACATTTGTCAAATGTACTCAGCCTGAACAGCTTTGAGGTTAAAGTAATATCTTTGCTACTTGTGGCAATACTCCTTTCGCTCAGCTCTTCCTGCATTAAACTAAGTTAGGAGAAAGTATTATAAAATTTAAAACCTGACACCTTTAAGAACACTTTCAACACCCTGAATACATAACAGTATACCATTCCTGTCTGTACAGCAGTTATACATTAATACTGTGCCTTTGGTTTCAGGCTGTTTCTTCTGGATGACAATCCATTGCCAGGGAATATAGCCTGTGAGAGCTCTTATTACTGCCCCAGCTGTTCTGAACTGATTAGCACAACCTCACACTGCTGCAAAGAACACAGAAGACAGTCTGCTCCAAAAGTGGCAAAACTAACAGCCTGACATATTGCTACTGTTGACAGAAATCTAAACATTTTATTGGTTTTATTTTTTAAATGAGTATTCTTTTTTAAATTATTATTTATGATAATAAATTTTGATTTTTTTTATTTTATTTTTTATTTATATATTTATATTTTTTTTTTTTTTTTACAATTATAATAATAGAAATAAATTGTTGTATTATGGGTGTTGTTGTAAAGGCCATTTCTAATGACTGACAAGGTCTCCAGTGGGTGGATCGTAAGCACAAACTCAGCTGACAACTATAGAAATAAATGCTAAGTATTATGATCCTCATTGATTTTGATAAAGATTGTGTTAGGCATTGAGTGTCAGGTCCGATTTGTTTTTAGTATGTCATTATGTTTTAGTGATGTAATGAATCAGTGAAAAACCACATTTTTTTTTGTACAGTTCCTAAATCCTCATTGTTCACACCACCTTATTTGTCATCAGGTGTTTGATTTCACTATTAAAGTGGTGCGAGAGAGATGACAGTTTAAAGTGTTCCTGTAAGGTTTCTCTGGCATCGCCGATCAGTATTCAGTGCCAATAAAAACATGCTCCTGCTAAGTGGAGGCAGAAATGGTGTGATGCTGTAGAGAGTGAAAAGAAATAACTTTTGTTTCATGCGCATCGAGATAGATAGAAAGTGAAGCGCAGAGAAGTGTGAGGAATCGCCCGTGGAAATACCACGGTAAATGAGTGTGAAATGTAACACGTTTGTGTGACAATGCATAACTGCAGAGTTGAGGGAACAGAACTTTAGTTGGGCAAAACTTTAAATTTCTCTGAACTTTTGTTATGAAGACCTTCCTACAGCACAAACCTACGGACCCCTGCCTTGCAAGCCTTGTTTAGCAAGGAAACATCAATCTAAGGGCTGAAGGGAGATAGAAATAGAAAAAAAAGTGAACTTCTGTCGACTTGCACATCATCGTTCATCTGTCCTTTGCCATCAGACCAGACACAATGTGTTTGAAGTGCTAGATAAATGAAGTTTACCGCCATTTCTCAGATTAGTTCATCCTGACAGCATTCTGGGAGTGTTGGTGGTTGACCTTATCTGTCATGGTTATATTTCACCAAAAATGTAACATTTTTTAGGACGTGATATGTTTGAGAAAGACTGAAATGTTGCTTAAAAAGTAGTTTTGTAAGCTGGCTTTGCAAGTGCAATTTTATTAGATTTTTAATGTAAAAATCACAGAAAACTCATGCTCATTGTAGTTGAACTTTCTCTTCTTCCTGAGAGTTTTAGCTTCCAAAATAAGTCACTACTGTATATTTGGTATGATTAAAAAAGTCAGATCATAACCTAAGTGCACAGCAAAGTGTTTTTTCATGGCCAGAGCATTTTGATTCTGGAGAAGAAACTGAATAAATAACACTGTGTACCTGTCAGAACACTTCTAGACCTCCAGAACCGTGGGGTATAAAAGAAAGCATCTGGGCAAAGGGGAAAAGTTGTCATACTTTTCAAACCAGCGACTACTTCTCAGGTAAGGTTTATTTTTGAACATCAATTTCTGTATACATAGACAGTCGTGACTACAAAAAAGCTATTAAACATTTCCACTGTTATTGCTCCGAAGAAAAGATACCGTTTTACATACAGTACTATGAACTAAAAGTTTGTTCACACCACCAACTGAAATAAAAGAACAATATGGACAGCTATCTTAACATCGGTTTTGATGATGTTCTGTTTATTTATGTTGTCTGCTGCTTTAAATGTTCGAGTTATTAAAGTCAGGTGGATTCTGATTTACTGTCAATGTTTCTATCATTCATCAACTGGAAAATATCACTCTGGAAGTGATTTCAATGATCTTGGTGATACAGTTCCTCTGTGTCATTATAATTGCAGCGTGAACTTCCCTATTTTCATAGAATTATATTGATTAAAACTTTATATTTACAGTTATCATTATAGTTACAGTCCATGTTGTCAAGGCCAGATTCACTCCAAGAGGTCTTCTGCCTTTAGTCTGAAGGTCTGCTTATGCAAGACTACAAGAAGGATAACTAAACAAATAATTACTTCATAGTGTCAACTATATTATTGTTCACACCAGTGGATGATAATGTTCTGTTTATTATGAACTTAATTGTTATAGTTTATCAGCTAAAAAAAATTCTGAAAGTGATTCCAATGATATTGTTCCTCTGTGTCGGCTGTTTATGTGGACTTCCCTCTTCTCATAGAACTGGAGTGATTATTAAAATTTTATAGTTATAGTTATCATTATTGTTATTGTCCTTGGTGTGAACCAGCTTTAATAGCAGGAAAACTTCACAATTAAACTGCCCATTATAGGGCTTTCAGCCAAATGTAAAACAATTACAAAACAAAAAACTACTCAGGAAAAAAAAAGAAAAAAGAAAAAAACATTACAAAAATATAAAATCATCAGTTTTGGCCAACAGAAATTGCATCTTCGTGACATTTATGAAAACTATACCCTTCATTATATAGATGACTCTTGACTAAATGTACAGTAGCCTGCATTCTTAAAAATAAAGCTTTTTTCATGGAAAAGGATCCATGGATGATAAACATTCTTAACTGAACCACTGATGCCATTAAAATAACCTTTATTTTAGAGAGTGTATGTCAGTGTTGTTTTATTGTGTTCATGTGTATCCTATAGCAAACTATAATATTTTAATTTTAGTTCATAGGACATAATTCACAATAATAATAATAATATTAAAAACTACACTTAAAAATAGAGTTCTTTATTGGCATCCATGACAAAGCTTTAAAATTCATGAAAATATCATATTACACAAAAGGCTCTTGGAAAACACAAAAAGTTCATATTTTTAAAATGTTGTTCACACTAAGAACATTATATTTTTAAGAATTGTTCTCTGAAAGGCACTTGAAAAAACCTCTTCGCAGTAAAAACCTCTTTGGGAAACTTTATTTTTAAGTACCGGTAGATGTAAAAAACAAACGTAAAAAAAAACATGTAAGTAATTGGACTACTGACTCAAAACCTTAAAGCTACTGAAATACAATCCTTCTGCAGTGTGACAACTAGTCTTGATTTCCAACTAGTCTTGAGATCTTTATTTGATATCATGTGAGGCTGGCATACATGGGCAGACTTAGTAATTTGGAGGCCCTAAGCAAATTTCAGGTATGGGGCCCCAACACAATAACTATATGCTATTATAAGCCTAACCCTTATTTTGCTTTCATAGGTTATAGCTATAACTAGTTTATTTACTTTTTCACAACTTAAATAATTAGTCAACCTGATGCTGCTCTAAAGCCATATTAGGCCACCTTATTTTTTTCGGATCACAAAAGAAGACATTATAGAAAAATGCTTGCAATTGTACATTTAATGAATAGTAAACTTCTTCAATCTTTTTACAAAAAAAGAAAAAAAGATTCAAATGTCATAAAAATTATCCCATGCAGCTCGTTCCGTATCCCAAGTGTTCTTAAGGCATATGGTAGGGTTTTTCGAGAAACAAATTCGAAAATGTAATCTATTATTAAGAGAAAACCTCCAGTCATCGCATTCGTATGTTCGCGCCGGTGCGCCTAGGAAAAGCACACAAGCAAGCGAGTCATTTTGAAACATCGAGACAAATAAAATCATGACACGAAACACTATTCTTTCTTCTCTGAGGTTAATATATCCTTTCTGAGACAGTATTAAACACATTGTTATAATGAGAAGATTCGAAAGCTTGCAGAACTCAGCACCTGACAAAAACTCGGCATTTCAACTGGTGATTGAACATTTGAAGCTCTCCATGACACAAATACACACTGAAGTGTTTGCCAAATATGTTTCGCCAATGTCAGATGGGGCCCCCTGATTCCTTGGGGCCCCAAGCAGCCGCTTTCCTCACTTACTGGTTAAGTCCACCCCTGCTGGCGTATAGAAAAGGGGCCTAAAGCAGAATTCTAGATCCATGGCAGGTTAATCTGGTGTTATTGTGAGGTTGTGTGGTCATTCTGCCATGTGTGAATAAATGGAAGCAACATGCCGTCATAAATCATCTCCATATCATTTGGTTCTCAGCATACATGAGCAAAGCCAGACAGATCTATAGAGCTCACTGTCTAGATCTATGCCAGAGAATCCGCTTCATGTAGGAGACACAGTAGGCTTGCTTCACTTCTCTAAGTACCTGTTCTTTGTTGTCGAGTGTTTTCGTGTCTCGCTAAGACTTGTACACTCTACATTAGCATAATCACAATAATTGAATCATAATTACATTTGCAATAAACACAAAGCCTCCATGCAAAACAGCATATAGAGTGTTTCTAATGGGGCCAATCTTCTCGTGCTGCTACCTCCGGTTTCCATTCTGAATCTTGATAGGCTTGTTGGAAAGAAACTCGATTGGGATATTAGGTGACTGATGTTGTTTGTGTTCCTCAGATAAAATGATACATACTGTGCCATGTTTTCATATACACAAGGCCCTTCTCTCTTACCTCGCTCCCAGATGGGCCAGATATGATGTCTCCTCCTAGCTTTTCCATCAAAGCAAACGGAGCCAACAGCAACAGATGATCCCCAAGCAAAGCTGAATTACCATCTAAATCTGGCTTGTCTTCCAGCTCCAACTGTTTATGGAAGCGACACATGTTGTATTTAAAACCTGTCGGCTGCTTCTGCTCATTAAGCATTCGATTTGGAATTGGGTGGGAATTTTGCGGCTGGTTGGCGATTAACAGCGTGGTTCCTCTTGTTTTATCGACTGTTACGCTACGGATCCAGTGTTAATTTTTTATATTATTTTGGTTTATATTTGTCTTTTGACATATTTGTCTTTAGTCAGTTTTACTCAGAATAATATGGCATTTAATTTTACATATGTGATTCAAAAATTTTAGTTGACAAAATGTGCAAAATTAATCATTCAACCATCTTATATTAGCTGTGTTGTGAACACTTCATTTCCTAAAATAATGTTACAGTAATTACTCTATTTTCATAATATATTGTGATTTTTTTTGTCAGTTATTTACAGTTATGCATTGTTATGAAAAAGCGTATTGCTTATTTTGATGAGCAAGTTTACTTGCGCATACATTTTGTCAGTTGACGTTTTTGGCTATAATTGGATTATATAAAATAATCAGATTGAAAGTAAAAGTACACTTATGAATATTCTGACTGCATAGACAAAAAAATAAATGTAACACTTAAGAAAACTTTGAAAGAGGTCTTTGAATGAAGCAAAATTTAAAAAATCAATATTTTTTTAAAACAGTTTCTTAAGATATTTCCATAGTTCGAAAAGAGTTTTTCATCAATTGTATAAAAAGAAAAGAGGGAAACAGAAGAATAAATGGCTGCTGTATTTATACAACAGCCTCGACTTAACTAAGGTCACTGCTTTCTGCAGAGAAATTCATGGAAATCATATTCAGCTGAACAATAAATGTTAGGAATGTATGATGTAACATAACTACGCAGAGTGCTAAAGGTAAGTACTTTAATGTTTAGCTCACAGAATGACTTTATCATTGTAATGCAGATTTGACACAGACTTTTATAGTGTCTCCTATACAGTGAAATAAATGACCTGTGTTTTTGGGTTTTAAATGTTGCCAAGTTATGACCAGAAGCACAAGTAACATTATCTATATGGTCATCCAAATGGAAGTGCACAGATTGTCTGCCCTGTATTCAGGGTTTCGAGTCAGTTGCCTGTGTTCTCTAAAATAGTTTTATATGTTAGTAGACAAATGCTTGTGTTCTCTTAAACAGTTTCATATGTTGATTTCAAGACTGTCTTAAATAAAAACAAAAGTCTTAAAAGTCTGATTTTCCATATAGTGTTGACAACATACCCCACTATTGGTCAAAGTGTGAAAACGGCTGATTTTATTAACTTTTGTGTATGTAAACAGTATAATGACTAGCCCAGATGTCCCTAATATTACATTCAGTTGCATTATATAAATATTTAACTTTGATATTCCACAAAAAAAAATCTGACAGGATTATTTTAATCTACTCTTAATTTTGACGGCACCCATTCACTGCATGCTACATTTCTAAATCTGTTCTAATGAAAAACAAAAACAAATCTACATCTTGGATGGCCTAAGGGTGAATACATTTTCAGTACATTTTCTTTTTTGGGTGAACTATCCCTTAAACTCAAAGTATTAAACTTATATTCTTTTTTTTGTTTTTGCAAACTTTATATATTTTAAAGAATTTAAGATTAAAGTTTAAATATTACTTGCATTGATAAAATGTTCAAAATATGAATACACTTTTCTGTTTTTCATATTGAATTGTGATTAGACACTTCTTTCTAGCATGATGACAACAAACCTACGATGCAACATTTTATTTACACAGAACCAAAGCCTGAAAATGCACTTAAAATTTTAAAGGGATAGTTCACCCAAAAATTAAACATTCTGTCGTCATTTACTCACCCTCAAGTTGTTACAAACCTGTATGTTTTTTTTTTTTTTTTTTTTTGTTGAATAGGCTGCAAAAGAAGATATTTTGAAGAATTCTGGGAAACAAACAGTTGACAGTTTGGTGACGGTAATGGAAAACATACTATGGAAGTCAATGTCTACCATAAATTTTTTGGTTACCCACATTCGTCAAAATATCTTCTTTTGGGTTCAGCAGAAGAAAGAAATGTGTACAGGTTTATAACAACTTGAACAATTTTCATTTTCGGGTGAACTATCCCCTACTATTCTTTTCCTGCCTTGCAAAGACCATTTTTAATTTGTTGGAATAAAAACCACGTGACAGACACTTTGTATCACTCAAGGTGACAGAAAGAACCAATGATTAGAGACAACCCATTCATCTCTTAGTGACCTGGAGGTATTGTGTAAAATTCTCCTGATTTTGTTTCAAGTTACCATGGCAACACAGCTCACAAGCTCAAAATCTGCCTGTGTTGACCATTTTTAATAGGGACTGCAAGAGCAGTCTTGTGTCAATGTACTAATCTCCAGTTACCTTACAAATCTGACACAAAACAGATTGTGTGTTGGTACTTGAATTTATTCATGTATTCATTAAGCTCATGTACTCTTAAGGCTGCAAAACAGCTGCTTCCTGTCACATTTGGGACAGAAAGATATTCTGTTTAAGAAAAACCATCATATACAGTTGCTTACTAGTACAAAAGATAGCAAACAGACATGTACGCTAAGCACACAACTGATCTGCTACTGTATGCAGTACAGCTGAACAGAATCTGATGGCAATTCTACATCACATTGAATTTGATAGAGGACTGTTTATTTATTTAAACACATAATGGTTCCTCTCTATGATCTCCATATACATTATAACATGTTAAAACCATAAATACTATGTATTAGTAATGAAGCCCAATCATCATTGTGCTTGTAGTTAAAAAAGGGCAACATGATCTCTCACTTGTTCATTCAGTGGAGGCTCCCCTGCTACAAAATTCTCTTCTGTTCAGTCCACACAATACGATACGCCCCATCTTTCTGTGTAACAGTACTCTCGAGGTCATACAGGATAATGGCAGCCCTGGAAATTTCCAATGAATGGTTTTCAGGAACAGACGACAAGGGCTCTGGACCACGAGAGCCCAGACTCGACTAACGCTTTCATTCTGACCAGACTTTCATCTAAAATCTGAAAACTTTTTTGGATTTACTGTGAACAGGAAGGTGGAAAGTAATTGTTTTGTATATATATTATAAGTGCAGTCATAATACGATTATATCTAACTTTGTGCCTCATACATAGCAGAGCATGGTAACAAAATGTATACAAACAGAAAAATAAAATTGAGTCCCATGTGTCGCAGTCAAATAATATGATTATGTGCAAATTATTTCCAGACAATCTTCACACAATTCTCATCGCAGTCTCATATAGGTTTCATGTCACTGCTGTTAGTCAAAATGACATCCTGGCTTTTCCCAAAAACAACATCTGTTATAAATCATTAGGCACTGAAAAAGTCTGATACACACCGCATTTTCGTGCAGATTCTTTTTTTCGTCGTTTCTAGACCCAGCTAGTCTCCAGCCATGTCGGTATGTACATCCATAATAGAAGAGAAGGTCCTTGGCTCGTTACATCCATACCGATGAGTTCTGAGGATTGCGCTCAGAGGTTAAAGGTCACCGCTCTGGGGTTCAGGGTTCCGGGCTTCGCGGCCAGAGTTGCGGCCTGGTCTGGGGAAGCGACTGGAGGCTTTGGATCGGGCAGTTTTGGCTCCACTCTCATTAGCCGTTGGGCTGTCCCTGTTAGAGAACAAATGCAAACATCGGTAAACCTCCTGGGCGCTTTGCTCTTTCTTCTCCTGCCTGACTCCAGGTGTTCATTTGTGTTGTAATACCTTTAGAAAACAGATAGTTCCCACCAGGCACCTAAATGCTTAAACGGAGCAAGAAACCATGTTCCATGTGCATTTACAATAACTAAATGCTCCTTCGTGTCAGAGTCCCCGCTGTAGGTAAATAAACAATGAAACAAGCTCTTCACAATAAGGTTCTTTCTTTACATCCTCACAGGCCACACACTGACATCACCTGTAACTCAAGGCTAACAAACTGAAATTGAAAGATGGCTGTGAGTTGAGCACCGAGGTTGAGTGTGTGTGTCAGAGACAGTGTGTGAGTCCTGAGGGAGGGCTGTATAGACATCAGCTGCAGTAGAGGGTAAGATGCTATACATACACAGCTGCGGCTCACCGTACTGCAGCCTGGATATCGTCAAAACTATGTCACTTATAAGCTGGAGGAGTCTAGGAGCCAGTGGCAGTCCTGGCTCACATGGTGCCTGCTCCCAAACTACATATAAATGTAAATAAACAATGCAAATAATTTAATAATGTACTGCACAAACTGTGCTGTATGCCTCTGTGTGCTATAAAATAAGATAAATGATTAACTAAAAAGAACTAAAGATAAAACAATACAATGAAATACACTATTAAATAGAAGAGTAAAAATAAAATATAACTTCGGTGCTGCTAGCAGCGTGCCGACATACAGTGCTGTTGTGCTACGGGCGCCCCGAATTCCCGACTCAAGGACCTTTCCTGATCCCGCCCCATCGCTATCCCCAACCCAGGCTCATTCGAAATACGTGCCTCTAAATACATTTCTGCAACACCATTATTACGTACTTTACTGCACGTTTCACGGCGGTTTCAAAGTGAAACATCCAGTAAGTGGCACTAAAACGCTGGTTCAATTCGTGACCCTGACACGTTTTTGTTATGTTGATATAGGCAAGTATTGCTGTGTTCTTTATTACATCGCTTCAGGTGCGTATTGCAGTGGTTCATAATTCAAATATCCGACAAGTGTCTCTAAAAGTTAATGCTCTATCGTGTTGGAAATATCCTCTACACCAAACCCAAGCGTAAACCTACCCAATAGTGTTAACAAATGCAAAAGTGCTAAAAAAGCCGCATCTGTTGATGCAGCCATGCTATTTCAACTTCCTTATGCGGATTTGAGCTGTTTTGTTGAACTCTAGTTTCACAGAGTTCGTACTGAAGCTCTTCTTCACTCAAGTGCAACACCGTATTGTGTGAGATACCAAGCAAACATACTGAATTAGAAAACTCATGCATATAAAGCTGTATATGTGACGACAATGTTCAAAAGTATCAGTTTTCAAACCTCGCAGCATGTTAAAATAATTTTGAATTAAACATCATAACGCCAAACAAGTAAACTAATCTACTCATTTAGCCTGCTTTTATAGCCTCATTGTGTTTAAATGTTTTTAAAATAAAGACTGAAAGAGAGTTGTAGTTCATTTATAGCCTATGTTTAGATTTTTCTTCTGCCGATTGTATTTAAGCTTTAAAATTCATAAAAGTCATGTTCATTTGTGAGTTGTAAACTTTTGTTGGTCACACAGCTTACTTTCTGCAATAATCCAAAAGCATTTGTTTAGGGAACGAGGGTGATGCAAACTTCTGGGATGGCCTACAAAATAACATCATAACTGTAACACTTTATAGATAAGGAGACTTTTTCTCTTTTATTCTATATCATCTTTTTTAAATTTGTCTTATATTTATGGTGCCAGTGTTGAACAGGGGAACTTAAAGCAGTCAGAAAAGCAGGAAGGTGCTTGGTAAAAAATAAATAAAAAACTCCACATTGGGTTACATTTGGAGATGTCAGGTGGGATGGAGGGCAGTAGCAATGTCGTGAGACTGCCATAGATGAGTGACAGAGAAGAAGTGTGTGTGTCTGAGAGCTGTGTGCCTGTATCAGCGCTGCACTGAGAGTCATGGTTTTTGTGTGATTGTGGCTAAAATACATAGCCAAGGCATCATAAACTTGCTGCATATGGGATGGAAAGGGTGCAACTGCATCCAATCGAATTCACACAGTGATGGTGTGTGCTTTATATGTGTGTGTAAAGCGAGTGCAAGACATTTTAGCAGTATACAGAGAAGAGCAAATACTGTATATGGTTTTGTCGAACTGAATGCACCGACATTTTCAAAAAAAAAAAAAAAAAAAACCTGTGTGGATTTGCAATGGATTTCTGCTACAGAGTTTCGATCTCCAAACAAAACACAAAAAACACCACAGTCTGCTTAAACATAAGTTTTCATGTCAAAATAGAACAAGTTAATGACTAACTTAATTGGAGTCAACAAGAGTCAGAGCTAACAGAGCATAAATAATGAGTATAAAATAAAAAAATAAAAATCTAATTTAATAATCATAAATGTGTAATAAAAAAAAAATTATAAAACCACAGAAAATGCACATCGTTTTTTTTTTTCTGAAAATGAAGGTGCATCAGATAAAAAAAATACAAATAATTACTTGCTCTGTGCTGTGGTTCCATACTTCTAAAATGTTGACACTCTCCTTACACAAGCATAAAACACAATATCACTGTGTGAATTCGATTGGATACAGTCACACTCTTCCTATCCCACAAGGCATCACATTTTATGACCAATTTACGCAGAAATCTATGGTTCACATACTTTTTTCTGCAACTGGATAATCTTCAAGTGGAGAGGAGACCATGAATTTCCTTCTCTGTCCTCAAAAAGGACCAAAAACAACAGTTTCAAAGCACTTTTGTGAGGGTATGACGGAACAGCCACTTATGAAGCCATTGGTCTGAGAGCAGGCTAATCTAGCTGTACTGATTACATAGAACTAATAACATTCAAGAGGTTTCAAAGGAAATGAAATTTGAACAGTAAGCCAGAAGTGGGGTTATGCAACACACAACATACCAAGATTGGCTTCTCCTCTGCTGTATTGCTGCTGTCAGATCAGCATAGAGCTGAGAGAGAAAAGAGGAGAGCTGGGCGAAGGGAAAGAGCGAGGGAGACAGCTAAAAAAAAAAAAAAGGAAGAATGAAGTGTTGAGCAGCTTTCAATCAGGCTGGAGCAGCAGGGAAGAAGCTGGAAGCAGGTAAGTGGGGTGCTGCGATGCCCCCCACCAGTAAATCTATCCATCTCTTCATATATCCATCCTCAGCTCTTCACAAAGCAACACACACACACACACACTCACACAGATACTATTGAATGGGTCCATGCGACAGGAGGCTGATCTGCAGTCTAAACAGTAGCCGCTGAAAAAGCGTCCTTATGTTACATAACCTCTAAGAACAGATTCAGCTCTTCATTTAGCCGTGGAACAAGGCCTCCTTATCTGTCTATCCCCTGCTCCTCTTTTGGATAGGCTTCTTGTTATGGATTTAGGCGGTAATATCTATGAAGCTAATTTTGAAATGGCTCAACCACATTGAAACCAAATCAAGCCTTACTGGATGTGTCCCCTTCTCAATTGGAAAAAAAAAACTGGGATAGTCAATAGTCCCTGGGTGAGACTAGAAGCATCATGCCCAATCAACCAGATCCCTTTGATTTTTGGGCCAAGTGGATTTTAAACAATACAAAACAATAAAATAATAATCTATCTAAAAATATTATATGTATATGCATGTATACATATTATATATATATTAGTGCTGTCAAATGATTAATCGTGATAAATTGCATCCAAAAGAAAAGTTTCTGTTTACACAATATATAAGTATGTACTGTGTATATTTATGTTTATATAAATACACACACATGCATGTATATATATTTAAGAAAAATATGTTTATAGTATAAATATATAAATATATTTATATATTATATGAATATAATTATATACATGTAAATACATGTCAATATTTTCAAAATATATACTTTACGTGTGATTATTTATATATATACATAATACATATACACAGCACACACACATATATTATATAAACTGATTGCATGATTCCAAAATTTAAGTACTTTTAATTAGACTAAATATTACATTTTAAAATACTCATAATCAGACTACATTTACTTTTTTGTTGATTACATGATCACATATCATTCACTCAAAGTTCTTTTGAACTTTCTCATTAATGAATGCTGAAAAATGTCACTTCCACTGCTCTTTGAAGCAGCCCTGCACCGTGAAGATGTATAGACCTCAAGTGTCTTCCATTTCAAAGCTGAAGTCTCTCAAAGTCTGAAAACGCTTTTTGTTCCACTTTTAAAAGACCTCGTCATGCCCACTCAAAACTGACAGTGACAGTCAGGAGATGCCAGGAACGGGCACACAAGAGTGGTTTTAACATGAAAGGATTCCCTCGTTGGCAAAGCGAGCTCACTATAACCTCTGTGTGAAAGCTTTCCACTCTGTCTGTTTGCCAGGAGGCGGATTTATTGGCATGGAATGGATATGTAATCACCAATGTGTTTAATGTGACTGTGAGCAGCTACTCCAGGTCTGAGAGCGTCTTTCAGAGCACAAGAACAGAACTGTTAATCATATAAATCACACTGGCAAATTTATAGAAAATAAACAGCTCCTAGACAGCACATTCAGAAACACAAGCACTCAACTGATGAAAGGTGAACTATATCTACACTAAGAAAATCCAACTTACATACAGAACAGAATCAAGGACTCTGGGAGCCCTAGAACGAGTGCTTTTGTGATATATTCGTGAAACATCACTGCCTAATCATACATCACATTCAGATCTCTGCCCAGCTAAAAACAGCTGGACTCATCTGTCCTTAGCACTCAGATTATCTCCAGTCATGCCAAGCAAAGAGCCATTATCTTCTCACAATGTGCCAAGGGTCTCTTTTAATTAAATCAGATTTGATGTGAGGGTAAAATTGTTTTTTTTTGTATTAATTTCCTGTTTGAATCGCGTCACGCTGCTAGACCCAGCACTAACAATAAACCAATGAGATGCAGCGTGTGAAAGGAAGTCTGACCTGATAAATCAATGAGCCAATCAGAACAGACAATTGGCCAGTAAAATGCAGGATGTGAGCGGTCCTGTAAGCAAATCAAAATTCCTGTAAAAGAACATCTGTGAGATGATTGGTGATGCATTTGTTTTGTGTAAAATGCGCAGAGTGGGATTTCAGCAAAGAAACCTGTGGCATATTCCCTAACCGTCGTAATCTAGCTTAACCAGGTGCTGAAAAAGTGCCTTGGGTATTTAAATAAAGTGACTGTCATTCTTTTCAGCACAAACACACCTGTCTATGTAAATAAGGCTTTAAGTTTGTAAAAGTGAGCGCTATTTGCTTGCCGTAATTAACGTTGTGCTATTACCGTCCACGGAAAGCAGGCAGTAAATAGGGTTTATTAAAAAGTGAAGTCTGTGTACATTTTCTACTCATCACGGCAGTAGTAATTCATCAAATGATGATCAAATATAGGAGAACAGCATTATAATGGGGCATATATCCAAACAGCATGCAGTCGAGCATACTTTCTGCATTTTAAAAAGCCGATCGTATGTGCAGTGATACTGGTATAGTCCAACTAAAAGCATTGGTTCCCAACAAGGAGGGCACAAAGACGATTACCTATAACAGGGTAAGAAGCATTAAAATAAGCTAAAAAAAAAAAGTCAAATTCAAGATATTTCTTACTTCAAGACTACTTTTCTGTCTTTGAAAAACCAAGGTTGCTGTGTATTTATGAGGTAGCCTAATTTTAAGTGCAATTTCTAGACCTGATAAAGAAATCTAAATCAATAAAATAAAACTCCCTGGGCATTTTTTTTTATATAATAAATATTACATTTTTCAAGCCATGCCAAGCTCTAAAATATTTTATTGGGTATAAATTGAGTAAAAAATATAGATTTAAAAATCCGTTACCCTTATCTAGTAACTCACAAACAAGTGGAAAAGTGCTATAAATTCCATGTTTAAAAATAGTGGGAACCCTGAAAAACATTCAGCTCTTAAAATTCTTACATGTGTTTAAAGAAACAAAGAATGTCTGGCCTTCATATGTTGTTGTAGACAATTGTATTGAGAAATTGTGAATTTTAGCATGCAAAGTGCATTCAATACAAACAGCCTTATTTGCTTAATTTTTTAGTGAATTATGTGTAGCCCAAATGGCGAAGTGTGAACTCTAAGTAGGTGCAATTCATTCTTAGTGAATTCCCCTTGTGTGTCATTTCTTTATTCAGCATGCATTTGTGGCATTTGAAAGGTTGATTGCATTGGCCTACTTGAGTGACAACTCAAAATGGCATGTATCATCCATTGAGGCATTTAAATACAGTGTCATATAGAGTTCATGGAGCTGAATTGCATACAGTTGATGATTATTGCATGTGAATTATTGTGTCAGTGTTGTGTATGTACTCACTGGCAGAAAGGCAGTAACTGTAGTAAAGTCTCCTTTGTGGGCTGGGCAGTGAATTCAGGCAGTGTCTGGATCAGTTTATTCATCACCATACGCAGGTATGACTGCAGCTGTTTCCTCCTCTCCTCTACAAACTTGGCATCCTACAAATATATACAAAACATAGTTCAAATGTCTTAAAGGGATAGTTTGAAAATTGCCATTGTTCACTTCCCCTCATGTCATTCTAACCCTTGTGAAAAAACATTAACATTATTAATGAAATAAAAAGCAGCTTTAGTACAGTATATCCATATATTGTTTCCTAACAACCTTAAAAGTTTTAAAGTACATTTTAGATCAGTTTTAATAATATTTTGGCATGATTTAAAAAAGTACCGTGCACTTATTCTGATGTGGTGAGTAACATCAAGTAACAGAATTATAAAATTACAAATACAGATATCTAAAAGCACTAAGTTCAATTAACCGCATTTAATTACAATTTAAACTGTGATACTTTTTTTCATTGTATTTGCCAGTAATTAAGTGTCCAAAAACATTACATTCAGTATACAGTAGTTCAAGTATAAAGTATATTATTTCCATTTTTCAAAGTATGCCAAAGTGTACTTCTTGAAGGATGTTCATGAAGCTCTTTTTCACACCGATAGAAAAACCAATAATGTTCTGCATCATTGATGTCAAACCTGGTGCAACATCTGGAAATAACATATTTTAACATACAAAAGTGATTGAGATTTGAGAGCTTTGGTGGAAGAGATCATTATGAGAAATTACTGACTTAAATATGGGTCTATTCATCACATAATGCTATTGTATGACTCCAGAAGATTTAGAATAGGGCACAAATGTTGTATTAAGCTACTTTTAGAGTACCTTTATGGTGCTATCTATCTATCTATTGAGAGTAGTATATAACAATAGAGTAGCATGAACATTCTGCTGAATTTCTTCTTTTGTGTACCATATGAAGGTGAGAAGTTAACTATGATTATTTAGTTCATCCAAACAAAATCCCTCTAAAAACCTGTTTCATCAGGACTTGCTTTGAATTTAGAGCATCAAAACATCAGCATCACGACTCAAGCTGATGGATAACCAGATCAAAGTCAGCGCTGTGGCGGGGGTGACATCAAAAGCAAATGAGATAGAACAAGGGACAGCGGGAGAACGATTGAAATGTTATTAATGTCCCCTTGATGGCTGATTAATTGGCCCTGATGCTCCAGTTCTTGCATCTGTACGCGTGTGTGCATATGACATCAGTCAAGTCTCACGTGTTGAAGGGAAGTGGACTACTCTAAATGCTCTGGCGTCACCCACTTCATCAGAGGCCAACGGCTCAATTACCCAACAATAATAAAGACTGTTAGGAAATGAGTGTTTGTGTGCCATCTAAACCACTGTCACCCCGCATTTCAGCATTAGTGTGTCATCGGGGCATGAAGTTCTAATAGTGATCTATCTCCAACAGGCATGAAAAGGCATAAAAGTTGATTATGATATGGGATATGTGGAGGAGACCACTGCTGTCAGATTATCTTACCCATGAGGGCTGTGCCTGCCAGGGCTAATTTAATGCTCCGGCCCACGTCATCTCAGAACTCTCTTTAAAGGTTAGAACCATGACACCAAGTACAAATATTTGCTCTTTGAGCACTTTACAACAATAACATCAAGTGATATTCACTATTAAGTATAGGGGGTCTTCAAACCGGGATAGAGACGAAGCAGGGATCCCGTTTCATATTATAAGAAACTGAGAGTTGCATATTAAGCCTGACCTCTACAAACATAAATATAGATATAAATATATGAATTTGCATACATTGTTATGATGCTTACATTGTAATAACAATTTGAGGTTTGTAAGAATTATTTGTTTTTGAAAAATGCACCTTATGCTCAACAAGGAAGTATTTATTTGATTAAAAATACAGTGAAAACAGTTTGATATATTATTACTACTTAAAATAATGTATGTATTTATGTTTTAAAAGTGTAATTTATTCCTGCAGTGACAAAGGTGAATATTCATCAGTCATTACTCCAGTCTTCAAAGTCACATGATCCTTTAGAAATAATTTTAATATGCTGATTTGGTGCTCAAGAAACATTTTTTATTATCATCAATATTAAAAAAAATACAAAATAAAATAAATAAATAAAGGAAAACAACAGATTTGCTACTTAATATTTTTTGAAAAACCATAATACATTTTTAAGATTATTTAATGGATATAAAGTTACAGCATTTTTTTTTTTACATCTTTTGTAATATTTTAAATATCTTCACTGTCATTTGATCAATCTAATGCATCCTTGCTGAATAAAATTATTCATTTCTTTAAAAAAAAAATTAAAAATCTGACCCTAAACTTTTGAGCAGAAGTGTATCGATTAATTAAAGCAGAAAACTACATCTAATAGGATAAACTGGCTCAAATATGATATGATAGAAATATTGAAATGACAAAGAAAGAAACCCAAAGCCTTTGATATTCTTAGTAAAAGGCTTATTTCTAATTCTATTTCTTTCCTAGTTTGAGGATGTATTGTGCTACTAATTGGATTCTATCAGAATAACAAGATACTAAAACACCTTTTCACTGAGGGACCATTAAGGGCCAAACAGCTTGATAAACAAGCCAAGCACACGCACACACAGCATTATGGCAAGTGCATCTAAAAACTGATGTTTAAAGCTGTTTATGCATGCAGCTTGAGTAGGACCTTCAGACAATCTGTTAACACAAACACTCGCCTGCAATTCACACAAACAACTCGTGACAAAACCAATAAAGCACTTCGCGATCTCTTAAGAGAACCAGAGTGTTTCTCTGCAAATTATTTTCCCAGGCTTCTGTCTTTGGGCCAGTTTTGTTTCTTTCCTTAAACGACAGGCTCCTCTCCAAATTCCTCAAAGCACAGTTCTGCTGATCGTCTGTGTCTGACAGCGACGGGCAGTGAGACAGAGAAAATCACTGCCAGACGCTGCCATTATAGCCAATAAAGACTTGCTCCATCTTCACAGGCTATTGTCTGGACCAGGAGATGGCTTTAGCCAGCCGGTGCTGCACAGGGAGTTGTGTTTGTGTTCGCTTTTGTCTGATCACACGTGCAGCATGTATGGACACGTGTGCAGATTTGAATGAAGGAGGCACGTCGTCAAGATGACAAAGTGTGAGGGTGTTTCAAGCTGGTACAGTGAAGCACAGCACTAGCCATCACACTCTCGCTGAGAATTAAACAGTTTTGACTGAAAGAGGTGATTTATCACGCTGACCGTCCCACTGAAGGGTGCTGTAAAAGTGGTTGTATGTTGCTTTTCGAATGGGGAAATAACCTCATTCATCCTACAAATAAAATTTGATGGTACATATTTACTCTAGTTTATTTTCTGCTCTGCCTGCAACTGTTTGACAAATTGGATTTACTGTACAAAACCACATCGAGCTAATCAATCATTCTAGGCATATCTGCAGTAACTAATCAGGTGTGATGTGAGACGTCATTTACAATTATGCATTTGCCTGAAGGTTTTATCCAAAATGACTTACAGAGGATTAAGAATACAATCCTGTGAATCAAACTTTTGATGCAGTCATTGCAAAAGCCATGTTACAAAACCAGGGTAGTGAGAAATGCAGAATTGAAGTATATGAACTGAATTGGCCAGAGGAGAAGTGATCCTTGACTGAGCCTGGTTTTTCCCAAGGTTCTATCACCGGATGAAATTTATTTTGGCTTGATTAGTTAGACTTTAATACTTATTTAATATTCAGTAATATTACAGATTTACTGCACTGGCACTATTGAATGAGAACAAAACTTCAACTGAATTGAGCTGAACTGAATACTGACAGCATTGTCTACTTTAAAGTTCCTTTATGGCTCGAATTTGTTCACAACTGACAATTTTTGCAACATCAACTATGCTATGGAATCAAACTGAATAATGAATAGTTTGAGTTAAATAATGACACAACTATACAATTGAGCTGCAATTCTCTGAATTAAACTTGTTTGAACTTTACACAGTTATTGAACTGATCTGAACCAACACTGAACTGACTGGAGTTGAATAATCAGTACTTGTATGGCTGAAGAAGCAGAATTTGATTCAGCTCAGTAAAGGATAGAGAAGGTGAGAAGATCTGATGATGGAGAAAATCCTGTGTAGGGCTGCCAAAGTTGCCTCTTTTCTGTTATATTGATAGTTAAGGGAATTATTCCTTAGACTGATCACAGAGACAATCATGCTGATCACCGTCTTTTTATTATTCACTCTGTTTTTTTAAACCTTTTAAACTTATTTTCAAAAGCCTTCAAACAAGGCTTTGCGAAGCCAATATTCAAATTTTGTCTTTAGAAACTTTATTTTTTAAATTTTAAATGTCATGTGTCCTTGAAGCTTTCTTACAGTACATTCACATTCAAATTGCAATTCTGCATTTTGTTTCTACCCCACTTCAAATTCAATTCAAATTTAGGAATTGAACTGGAATTCAGGAGACACTTTCAAAGCTATTCCAAATCACGCACAATCCTTTTACACAGTATTATGAAACAACAAGCAATTTGTCTAACTGCATTGAACATTGAACTCATCACAGCTGGCTATTAAAACATTTTCATTGCTTTTTTTTTTTTTTTTACTGTTGATCTATTCTATCAGACTTGTTTAGGACATGGTCTGACAGTATAAAGCGATTCACAATTGCAGCATCACATACTGACAGTTTTTTATTAAGAAAGTTTTCATAAGAACCAAGCAAGTCATGAGAGATCATATGTGTTTTGCTCTGTGTTCTCTGCACATGTTTGGTTTAAGGAAAAACTGGCACACGCATCAGGCATGTTGCATATGCATACAAAATCCAGGAGTCATAATTTATTCACTTTGACTAGTGAAAGTAGAAATGGCAAACACTGCATTAATGAGAACAGGGCAGATCCTCCTGGGGCTGCCATCTTTAATGCAAAGATAATGTGGAGTTCAATTAAAGCTGTGCCCAAGAAGCCCGAAGAGACAACAGACTGTCTTCTATTTCTGCACCTCCCTCAACCTTTTGTTTAAGCCAAATGGTGGGAAATCAATAATGTATGATGCAGGTAGCCAGTACCATAATGACCATGTGTTATGAACCATAAAGAACTTTTCAGACTCTTGCACTCAAGAAAATATGGATACTAATGTCTCAAACCAGGTGTTGTGAAAGGCCAATGATGAGAACAAATGCGTCAGAAAATGTATGAGAACCTGCAGAGAGTCTGTGAATAATTCAGCACACAGCAGAAGGTGGGTCAGAAGAGAAAAGTCTCAACCTCCACTCAAAATCTTGTGCTGGAAAGAGCCAAATGATTAAACGAGTAGTTCACCCAAAAATAAAATGCGATCCAACCATTGTTAATTTTTTGCCCTCACATTGTTTCAAACAAAACTGTAATCATTTTTCTTCATTAATTAATCACACATCAGTTTTGGATAAGAAATTACCCCCCAAAAGTGAATTTAAATTCATTATTGTTTTAGATGAAAAAAGTATTAAAGAGACATTAAAAAAATATTTTTAGAAAGAAGTTCATTCAACATTACATAAATAATGATCATAAATTATTTTTGGGCAGATTCTGTAGGGATGTAATTTTTTTTACCACAACTGTAATGAACATGCATGATAATGTATATTGAATTGTTTTTTTCTTTAAATTATCAATATGTTTTCTGTTATGTAGTATGTGTCAAGTTTACAGATAAGTGCCAGATGTTAAAAATGGGTTTTCAAAAAAATAATCCCCTGCCTTGAATCATCACTGTACATCACATTTTCAATCGTGCAGATATTCACGAAAAAATTACATTCTTGTTTATGCATGTTATTTCTAAACTATATTATATGACATAATTATAAGACAAAAGCCCATAGCCTTTTTAGCTGAATAGTTTTTGCATCCTGGGAATATACTGTACTGTATACTGTGCAACATCTAAGCATTCCCTCAAAGTTCCTCTAAATCTCTGCTCTCATTCTGGCCTGTGGCTATGTAGTACAGTATCATCTCTCTCTACATCTGTGCAACCCAGCTGCAGTGAAGATCACACTGTATGCACCAAAGCGTGAAAAAATGAACATTTGCTCATTTTAATCATGGTAAATGTGGGTCACAAGGATGGTCAAAGGTCTGTAATTGTTCCCCCTGGAGACAAGAGATGTGATGAACAATATGAGCAAAATGTAAGTGCACAGATAATCTAGAAAAACTTTATTCTTTCATAATATGACGTTAGCAAGGTCCTCTAAGAAACAGTGCAACTAGAGATCCCAGCTTTGCCCTTATATACTCATTATTCTACCAATGGTATTCTATTCAACCAATGTTATGAGTCATTCTTTGATCACATTTTCAGATTAAAATCCATATTCTCATTAGACATTTAAACTGAAAAGAGGTTTACATGTTCACTTGTGTATAGCTATTTTGTATTCCTGCATTTATGGAAAACATTGTATTTTGAATAAACTAAGAAATGCACACTTTCCACGCTATTATTCTCTTCTACATATCTAGCCACTTATTATTTCACATTCAAATAATTTGATCAAACAAATCATGTACATTCATATCGACAACAACAGAATAAACAATTTTTTTTAAACAATTTTTTTACATTTTTAAAAGAATCTCATTACTGTCACTTTTGATCGATCCTTGAAGAAAACAAAAGTATTACACTGTACTGTAAAAGTACTGTACTGTACAGACTGACATGATGCATAACAGGAATATAACTAATTTTGTATTCATTCTGTCAGTTCAGCTCACTTTATTTGCACTCAAACCACTAGAAAATACATTCTGTGCATACATTAACACACAAAAGTTCTCTAATGCTTTTCTTGTACTTGTGCCTGTATATGAAACTTTTTACGTCAGTTTCTGCATTGATAATTCACAATCTGCTTGCTTGTAAGCTTGGGATGGTATGGTGTAGTGGTAACATATTTAAGTAGCAAAGTTAAAGATTGTAGATTTGAATTCTGTAAGCAGCAATCATTGATCTAATGCCATTGGGCCCTTGAGCAAAGTACTTAAGGGATACTCTACCTTTGACAAATGTACTGTAATAACTGTACCTTTACATTAAAGCATCAGCTTAATACCTACTATTGTTTTGCACCTCCGCTACTTTCTGACAAGGAGTTTTTAAAATGGCAATTAGTCATAATAGCACAATAAATAAATGGTTCAATTAAATAGTCTCTAGTGCTGTGTTTTTAACACATAGACCTGAGTTTAATGTGTGACAAGGAAGTATATTATATATATATATATATATATGCTAAAAAACGTCAATATACTATAAAACACCCAGGTAAAAGTGATACATTGATACACTCATCAGTATGCATATGTAGGTAAAGCTAGCAGGTATTACACACTGGCATTGTCCTGTTTTGCTGTGAGGCTATCAGCTGAGAGCAGAGACAGTGAGGACAAGCCTAGGGAGGATGTGCACATTATCGCTGTACTGACACCCTCTAAACAGCCAATCCCCGGACAGAATCACCAAATCCCTCCATCAGCCTCTCAACATATGAGTAGATGAAATAAACCTACTGCACAAGACACACACAAAACAACACAGCCACCCGGACGAACACTCAAATGGGTGGAAGAGGGCAATCTTGAACCAAACGCAAATGCAAAGATAGATACAAGAATAGACAAAGCTTATATTATTGTATTTCTAATATATTAAGAATATATTAATTTGATAAAGTTGAATATTTAATTAAAAATGAAAAATACTTTATATTTTCATTATTATATCGGTAAATATGTAGCAAAAAAAAGAGTATTAGAGTGGAAAAATCAATCATCATCATATTAACTTTGTTAATATATTAAATTGGTATTATTATTATTATTATTATTATTATTAAATTGCCTTATATAAAAAATATAAAATTAATAATAATAATTTTACAATGTTATATTTAATGGGCTAATAGTGACCAAATTATTCATATTTATAGGACATTATTATAAGATATAATAGGATATTAATATAGAAATATTAATATTATTAATTATGAATATTCAAATGATTAAAAAACAAAGAAATGAGGCTATATTTCACCTTAACAACACATAACATCTCTTTGTTTGGCTACCTAAAACACCAGTGTGAATGTAATTTAGCCTGAGACAGTACATCACAAATAAAAAGAGGATTGAGTTCCCTTTAAAGTTCAGATACAGGTCAATTCACTGACTTTTTTCTGACTGACATTTTCTTGATTAAGAACATGGGTTGGAGCTTTTAATTTAGAACTCTCAAATTGCATCAGATAGAATAATTAAACTTTAAAAAAAAAAAAATCCCATTCTTGAATTTGTCTTTTTTTTTCTTTTTAAATATTGCAATAAATATCGTATTGTGGACTTCCTAACGTAATATTATCATATCGTGAGATTTTGATGGGTATACCACAACAAAAAATGTCAATGTCTCAATAACTTGTCATGCGTCCTTGAGCATCAATTACAGTCAAATATCCCTAACATTTTGAGAGTAGTATATATATATAATTCCATGGTTTATTGTATCAGAAGATGATAAAAAAAATTATCTGGTCCTTGGAAAGTATTAAAATTTGGAAATAAAGCCTCAGATGAACAACAT
The DNA here is from genome assembly GCF_018340385.1 of Cyprinus carpio. Taxonomy (NCBI): domain Eukaryota; kingdom Metazoa; phylum Chordata; class Actinopteri; order Cypriniformes; family Cyprinidae; genus Cyprinus; species Cyprinus carpio. Next base: position 11,378,897 of record NC_056608.1, read on the forward strand.
GACATGACATATCACACCGTGTCATTATTTGATTAATACAAATAAAGCCAAGATGGAAAAGTCATGTGTGACAAAGTTAGGACACCATATGATTCAATTGCCTGTAGATCCACTTTTAGCAGCAATAACTTGAAGTAATCGTTTTCTGTATGACTCTATCATTCTCTCACATCGTGCTGGAAGAATTTTGGCCCACTCTTCTTTGCAACGTTGCTCCAGTTTATTGAGGTTTGTGGGCATTTGTTTATACACAGCTCTCACCACATGATTTCAGTCAGGATGAGGTCTGGACTTTGACTGGGCTATTGCAGAACCTCGATTCTTTTCTTTTCTGCCATTCTGTTGTAGATTTGCTGTTGTGCTTGCGATCATTATCCTGTTGCATCACCCAATCTTGGCCAAGCTTTAGCTGTTGGACGGATGTCTTCACATTTGACTCTAGAATTCTTTGGTATACAGAGGATTTCATGGTTGACTCAATGACTGTGAAGTGCCCAGATCCTGTGGCTACAGACCAAGCCCACAATCATCAGCCCTCCACCAGAATGTTTGACTTTTGGTATGAGGTGTTTGTGCTGATATGGTTGTTAGGTTTTCACCAAAAGGGGTGCTGTGCATTATGGCCAACCATCTCCAATTTGGTCTCATCTGTTCAAAGGTCATTGTTCTAGAAGACTTATGGTTTGTTCAGATGCAACTTTGCAAACCTAAACCATGCTGCCATGCATTTTTAGATAGAAGAAGCTTTCTTCTGGCAAGCTTTCCAAACATGCCATACTTGTCCCATATTTTTCTAACTGTACTGTCACGAATTTTATCGTTTAACATGTTAACTGAGGTCTATTGAGCCTGCGGTGAAGTTCCTGGGTTGTCTGCCATTTCTCTGAGTGGTACATGGTCTGATCTTGGGGTAAATTTGCATCTGCTTTTATAGAGGTGCTTGCTGATGATCAGTTAATCAAAGGCATTTGATTAGTAGTGCCTGACTGCTACTTACTCTCTTCATTCTTATGTTAACAGTAAGGGTGTCCCTATTTTGTCACCCAATGCTTTTCCATTTTGGCTTTTATTTTTTTAAATAAACTATGACAAGCAATCATTTATTTTCCTAATTTTAAGACCTGGAAAGAACCAGGTTTTTTTTTAGTATTTTTGTTTGTTTGTTTGTTTTTTATTATTATGTCCTGATAAGGAAAACCATGGAATACAACAGGGTATCCTAACTTTTTCACATGACTGTATATATATATATATATCTCAAATACTGACAAACAATAAATCGAGATTAATCTCATCCAAAATTAAAGTTTTTGTTTGCATAATATGTGTGTGTGTGCTGTGCATATTTATTATGCATATCAACATATTGACAGTGTCACAACCTGTTTGCACATTCGCCTCTTGTACATTCCTGTGTATCTTAATATTTAAGACTTCAGTATACTTTCATGCACATTTTATTTTCTATTCTATATTTAATTCTACAGTATATTTTTTATTGTATTTTATTCTTATATTTTTATTGTTTAATTTTATTTCATTTTTTCATACCTATATTTATGTATATTTTCCTGTGTGTAGTAATTCTTTAATAATTGCACTGTCCATGAAGCGCATTTGACTCACATTTCACTGCTGGTTATTCTTTATGTAATCATGTATGTGACGAATAAAATCTTGAATATATAAATACACATGCATGTATATATTTCAGAAAAATATTTGTTGTTTATATATTAAATATATTTATTTATAATATAAATTATATGAATATAAATATAGACATGTAAATACATGTAAATATTTTCAAAATATATACATGCATGTGTGTGTATTTATATATACATAATAAATATACACTGAACACAGATGTTAGGGTTGGGCTGATAGACGATATCATCATCCATCGGCGATGGCTGATAGACAATACAATGTTGAGCCGACATCGTGAATTCCCAATCACCCACCCACACCACCCCCACCCCGCATCCCAATACCCTCTTCAGAAAGAAAATGACGAGTACTAGGGAATAAATACGAGATGGGAGGAAAATACATATTTAAATTCTTTTGCCTTGTAGTTATATCATTGAGTAATTATACTGTATATAATTGCGGGCATCAGGGAGAGGCTATTATGCCTGGCACTGAAACTGATTTTGAATGCACAATAACTTTTTAGTTTCACTTTCACTTAAGAGATTCGCGATCACACATACTTTGCTTATACTATGGAGAGGCAGTACTTACTGTACCACACATTTTACAAGATTAGATGTTTGTCAGTGGTGCTGAGAATCTGCAAACCATTCATCATCATCCTCAGTCATCTCTCCATACTCTGTTTATGTGGTAAGTGAAATGTTATGTACTGTAATATAACAGGCAACCGTTAGCAATCGTTATGTGTTTTCCGTGTCTTTCTGAATACGGATTCACGCTTCGGGCGAACCCCGTAACTCCCCCTCCCCATGATATCATCATCCATCACGATGGTTCACTGTAGACAATGTCGATGTCAATTTTGTAGACATCGCCCAACCCTAACACACATATATTATGCAAACAAATACTTTTTTGGATGCGATTAATCGCGATTAATCGTTTGACAGAACTAATTTATATATGTGTACAGTACATGTAAAAATATTCTTAAGATCAAAACATCTGTTATTAAACCACTTTGCCGGATTTAATGTATCGTTGCAGATTGCAAAGAAATGTTGAGTTTCTTCATTCAACAGGATAACACTGGCTATTTTATATGATCTCTCAATTACTGTCTAAGACAGCCCCCCTAAGATTTACTCCCCTTTAAAGTTCTGAAGCGTGAACAAGAAAAAAAATGCTAAATTGAGCCTGTAAATGTGATACTGATAAAAAAAATTAAAAATAAAAAAACCTCAGTCATAAAAAAATAAATAAATACAATTTAAAACAGAGCTGAGCTGAGGAGATTATGAGGTGACAGCTTGACTGGAGTGCTGACAGTCGCCTCTCTTTGATGTCATTATTCTTCCTGTGGTTGGCTGGGTTCAGTGTGGCTCTGCTTGGTATTCAGGGCACATTTGACGGATAGGCTGGGGAGCGTTTAGCGTGTTTGCCCCGCAAGCCTCTGACAAATCAGTTGTTTAGGAGCTGTCAGTATGGTTGAGCAGCAAGGGTCCTGACATGGCCCAAGCAGATGGAGTCATGGACACAACAAGACACCAAATTCATATTCCATTCCAAAACACAGAGAGCTTCACGACAATCACAGAGGAAAAGTTGCAGTCTTAGAGATAGAAGGATATTACACACACTGTATGGAAGTGTATGGAAGCTACAAGGAAACTTATACATTTATATTTTTGTGCTATTACTTTTTCTAAAGTGTCAGACTTTTATGCCTGGTGGATGATGAAAAGGGCCAAAAAAGTGCAATAATTTAGATTCTTTAACATTGCATGGTTGGAATTTTTGTGAAATCACCAAAGTATCAAATCTATTTGATTCACTCAAAGGTGGAAAACAAAGCGACAGTTGAAAGAAAATTCAAGATCTTGTCAGAGGAGACGCAAGAGCAGGCCTAGTGTTGCAATGGTTTGAGCAAGGCTCATGAAAGGTCTGAATGGGTACCTACACAAGCTGCTGTCTCAAGATAAATGATGAGACTAGCAATAAGAGACTCAAAGATGCATATTAGACAAGGCCAGTCCTTGATTTCAAACAGCAAGTGCAGATGATCAGGAGCACACACTTTCAAAAGGGTAATGGTTTCCTCAACCAAGGCATTATTTGCATTTTTCATAGTTAGCTTTCAGTTCAAGCATGATTACAGGATGGACTCTGACAACTCTTGATCAAGAGACATCAAGCAACATGGTTTAATGAAAGAGAGAAGGTTTTTATATATTGTACACAGAATATAGTACTCTTAATATTAAAGTATATATACTACCATTCAAAATATATTCAATTTCAAATACAGCAAAAACAGTAATACTGTGAAATATTATTACAAATTAAATTATATTTTTAAGTGTAATTCAGTCGTGTGTTGGCAAAGCTGCCGATATAATTATTTAGGCTAAGCATCAACATTAACAAACCACTGTTCACTGTTATTTTTAACAGAAAAGAATGTGGTACGGGACGTGGTAACACACGGCCCTCTCACAATATATTGCCTTACAGATCTATCACTTTTGCCTGCTAAGAAATGTAACATTACACGCAATCATGCTGCCCGTATCTGAAGTTCCGCATTAGTGCTCACACTACATGTGTACCACGCCTGAGCCCAACTGAACTGCGCTCTGGCCCACCTCTTCCAAATGAGCCAGGGCCAGCTAGGCACGGAGCCATCACACTAGTCAAACGAACTGGGCTAAGGGGTCAAATGCGCTCGGGCACGGTTAAGTTTGCCTAGTGTGAGTATACACTTATTTTCCCGCATCCCGCACACACGAGTCTCTACCCACCCATACTTGCCCATCAAGTGTTGCCCGCGCTGCACTCCCATGATAGTGCAGGTCTCTACTCGGAAAGTGCCTGTTATAATGTTATGATCATAACTTGTTTTTCTATAACAAACTATAAAATATTTTCCTTAAAAATGTCAATGCCCTGGCAGTGACAAATAGCTTTGGTTTTATATTTAATTTGATTACTTTAATGTTTAAGTTGAGATTTACATTTATATACAGTGTATATATTTATATACAGTGATGGCCATTAGCGTCGCTACAAGTAGTGACGCTACTCATTTAACTACATTTCTCAGTAGTGAGTGGTAGTTTTCTTAATCAAATAGCTTTTCAGTAGTGAAGCTCATTTTTTGATCAAGTAGCGCAGTAGCATCAACAAAAGCTGCATTATCCAAACTTTCTGAAGCTCAAGCTCAAATCAGAAATAAAACTGCTAAGGATCTGTATAAGAAAACTGTATAACCTGTAAGTTCATGAATGTAAATGTGATGCCCGTACTGCCTTTGATGTTGTCACGGGTGCACTATTGAGTGGAGCGTGGAGCAAGGAACGGAGGGAGACGAGGAGAAAATCAATCCAGAGAAGTTTAATGATAACAAGAAAAACTCACAAAGAACATGTAGACATAAACAATACCGGACGCCAAACTGAAAACAAGGAACACTATTTAAACATGACAAGATAAGGGGAGGACGAGGAACACCTGGGACTAATGGAAACACATTGGAAACACCTGGGATAAGTTAACACAATCAGGGAGCAGGGACACACAAAACATGGAACAGAGTCTGACAAAACTCTTCCCTCCACACAACATCCAACAGGGAGGGGGGCTGGGCTCTCTGGAGGTCCCTCAGGACAGACACAGGACAGTGGACCTCCAGAGCGGTACCTGTTCAGGGCACGGAAGTGGACCTCCAGAGCGGTACCTGTTTGGCAGATCTGGGGACCAGGTAGGCCATGGCAGAGCAGGTAGTTCAGGAGGCCATGATGGAGCAGCCTCCAAGGCTGTGGCCCCAACCCCCGCCTTGGAGGACAGTGGACCTCCAGAGCGGTACCTGTTTAGTCGGGAACAGGAGCCCACCCTGGGCTGAACTCGGGATCAGGAGTCCTCCGTGGGCTGAACTGGGGATCAGGAGACCGTGAACGGTGGCGGGCTAGGGTTTGGAGTGGCTGGTGGGCTTGTCTTCGGCGCTGGAGTGAGCTGCTGCTCTCAGCATAGGGTGAGCTGGGGAGATGCAGCGTGTTGTAGCAGGAGTTGGATGACGAGGTTTAAGAAATTTCTTTACTTCCTCAACTTCCTCAACACTCCTTGAAAACGCCTTCCAGAGCGCCCTCCACCTGCCCACTCTTCATAAGCGCTTTCCAGAGTTCGCTCCAGTGTCGGCCCAGGCCCCAGAGTTTGCTCCAGTGTTGGCCCAGACCACGCCGTTTCCCCCTGACCTGGAAGAGGAAACTAGGGGTGAGGAGAAGAGTGTCGGCCCAGGCACCAGAGTTCGCTCCAGTGTCGGCCCAGAGAAAGATAGTGGTGAGGAGCAGGGTGTTGGTTTGCAGTCAAGCCCAGGAAGGGCTCCTGTTCCCGAGTTGAGCCCAGGATGGGCTCCTGTTCCGGAGTTAAGCCCACGGAGGGCTCCTGATCTTGAGTTAAGCCCAGGAAGGGCTCCTGATCTCCAGTTCAGCCCAGGAAGGGCTCCTGTTCCAGAGTATAGCCCACAGAGGGCTCCTGATTCCCCGTTTAGCCCAGCGAGGGCTCCTGATTCCCCGTTTAGCCCAGGGGGGTTCCTGATTCCCCGTTAAGCCCAGGGAGGGCTCCTGATTCCCCGTTAAGCCCAGGGAGGGCTCCTGATTCCCCGTTAAGCCCAGGGAGGGCTCCTGTTTCCCTGTTTAGCCCAGGGAGGGCTCCTGATCCCCAGTTCCACCCAGGAAGGGCTCCTGTCCCCGAGTTTAACCCAGGGCGTACTCACACCAGGCACGGTTGCCTTAAACCGAGCCAAGCACGATTATTATATTATTTTTATTACGGTGACAGCTGAGGTTAATGAAATAATTGGCAACTTTACTCGCAAACCACATTTCCTGTTCAACAATAAGGTAAGAACCAGAGCCATTGTAAACCTAAATATACTTGACTGAATTCAATTTACTGAAAAGTGTAGGCTAGTAGTAGTAATATAATATGTTTGCGGTCGTAATGATGACAGTAGTGCACACAAAATACTATCTGTTCCGTGCATGCGTACCGTGCCCAAGCCAAACCGAAACCGTGCCCTGGCCACCTCTTCCAAGTGGGCCAGGGCCAGCTAAACGAACCACTAAACAAACCCAATCGCAGAACGGAGCGCCCACACTAGTCAAACGAACCACGCTTTGGGGGTCAAATATGCTCGGGCGCAGTTCAAAAAGCCTGGTGTGAGTACATCCACAGTGTCGGCTCCAGCCCCAGAGCTCGCTCCAGTGTCGGCTCCAGCCCCAGAGCGCCCTCAAGTGCCCACTCCTCCGGAGCTAGTAATGTGCACTAAAAAAGTAAGTAGGGTCATTTTTGATTTCATGACGACCATTCATACTGTGTACTGCCATATAGATATTTTAATATTTAAGTTTTTTTAAATAAAATTTTTTCAAGGCACTCATTATTTCAAGCTTTGAAATAAAATTTCAAAGACAAAAGACACATTCACTTTATATGATAAACAGATTTTATATATTGGTCCCTTTACGATCGGATATCTTTATTGGCCGTCAAAGGTTTGAATATCAATTCAAATTGTGGGCATACTCAGTAACGAACTATGATTTAAAAGTAACAAAGTAGATTATTTTGCTTTATTTGTACCTAAGTACAATTAAAAGTACAGCTTTAAAAAATACTCAAAAAAGTACAGGTACCCGCGTTTGTTTGTGTGTGTGTGTGTGTGTGTGTGTGTGTGTGTGGTTCGTGTATAGTTCAGCATCTCGTGGAAAAGTTTTGTGTGTGTGTGTGTGTGTGTGTGTGTGTGTGTGTGTGTGTGTGTGTGTGTGAAAATCAGTGTTCAAGTTAGCTTATTTGAAACCATTATTGATAATGTTTGTGAATATTTTAGTTTAATTATATAAAATTAAACATTTTACTTACCACAATCACACAAAAAAGATTTAGAATAAAAATAAGATTACAAAATATGCCTACGATGAAATTGTCTGAACATCCATCCACCTATTTCATCATATATGTGCATAGACCCACATGTGACATGCGGACAAACATATATTTATTGTAGCCACAAATTAATTATTCATTCCCTCATTTTGCAAATCATGGCCTTGTTGTACTCATTAATTCCATCATTCTAACTAAATCTAAACAAGGCAACAAATTAGTATGATCACAATTTACTAAATTGAGGAAATTAATTAGTACAACATGGCCATGATTTGCTAAAATAAGTGAAGAAATTCATGAGCAGTGGGAACAAATTTCTATTAAACTAAAACAAGAGACTAAATTCCTAATTCGTGGGAACGAATATATATTTCATGTGCAGGCTTTGTATTTTTAAGAAGGAGCCACTCAATAAATCTGAAGTACCTATTAACCTTTGATTTATCCACACAACTGGATCCAAAAAGAATCATTCTACGGGCCCTTTTAGAGTACCTCAAAGATTCGGCTTAAAGCTCAGGACTGCAGAAGATCAGATATCATACGTGCATACGTGTGCAATGGCGCATATCGCAAGAAAAAAGAACGGAGCCCCTTTTTAACCAACCGCCACCGAGCTCCAGCAAAACAATAACAGAATTAACAATAACATGACAGCTAATCTCAACGGGTCAATGATTTCCAACAAAAGCCCTGTCGCCATCAAAACCCTCCACACTTGCAGCCATTTTCAACTTTAAAAGCCTGCTCCATGCACCATTTTCTCCCTGCTTTCTTGTTCTAACTGACCCCTGAGGATTTCCACACTCCAGTTGCATTTGCATGTCAAAGTTTTAGCTAAAACTTCAACGGAAGGCAGTTAGTAGCTCTCGGCTCTGAAAAAAGAGAACAGAGAGGCTCCTTCTGCCACGTGTATGTGCACAGCTTCTACACAGCACATAAACAAAACCCACTTGCCTGAGAGGTTGGGAACTTATCACTAAGCAGAACGAGATACTCGAGGACAGATGCAGACACATCTCCTAATTGACAATTGTTCAGCTATTTTCCACTCCTTGGTGTTACATTAAGAGCAAGATGGCAAAACGTGTCGCGGGGTTAAAACAACTCATTTTTGAAGTCCAGACCAACAACCGACTGCTGGGAGTGCAAAACTAATGTGCTCAGGTACAAAGCGTGCTGTCCTCACGCCAGCCCTGGGGTTGATTGACTCTTTTGATTGGCCGTCCTTGAGGTGGGACGCAGGCGGGCAGTGCCTGTCTGGGTCCCGGTAAATCAGGTCTGTCTTTCACGCTCTAAAAAGTCTACTTTGAAGGGCCACGCAGGGGCCAGTGGCTCTGCCTGGCACGCTCTCAAAAAATCACAGGCAGCGGGAGGAAGCGCTGCCATAAGCCAATTACCTGCCCCTGGGCGAACAGAGGGGGGAAAAAGGGGGAAAATGAAAAGACAGGTGGGGAATCAGAGTGCTGTCAGAGTGGACTATCCTCATTAGCGCATACAGTGCTGCCCCGCTGATGATGCTGATGGACACTGGGGCAGAGGGCAGGACCACATGACATAGCAATCTTGCCCTTATACTCACTGCACAGCAGCCTTGTAAAAGCTAGGAAAAGTGTCCACACCTTCAAAGTGGCAAAATCAATGGTGACAGAATTGAAGCTGGCTGGCAAAACTCTATATATCAGTTCAGCACAGGGTCAAAAACAGGTGCTTTGGGCAAAAAAAAATGCCACTAAAACTAAACTGCTCCCCAGATTCAAGAAAAGAGGGCAAAAAATGCCCCAGAACAATTAAAGTGGTTAAAGGGAAAGGTGACAAGTGTCAATTGCATTTACATTACATTTAGATCTGCTCATGCTGCATCAGATTTCTTTTTACATGTTTTTTGGAATTGTATTGAGTATTATAACCACTTCTTTTGCAGGATAGACAGCTTCAGTGTTTATGATGGCATTTTTTGAAATTCACACTAGAATAAAGTCATGGACTGTTTTAGTAATGGGTAATGTTCTTTTTAATATAATCCAAGTTTGAATAACCATTCTGTTTTAAACAATAACCAATGTGAACCGATGTGTAAAAAGAAATAAACTATTTCATGAAATGCCTCTTAGGTTGTTGTGTTTGCGTAGCAAGAATGTGATGTGCCACTCCATGTTTTATGTCTACTATTAATCAACATTACTAATAAATATTACAATATCAAAAGAAATATCAGCAATAATATTTGTTGCAGCCCTACCTTGTAATGAGTTACTCTTTTTTATTAATATACTTTATGTAGGCTATTTACATCATGCAACTGTTGTGTAAATACATGTATGCCATCTCTGAGCAGCATTAATCATAAATGTCATGTCAGATGCAGCTTCTCTTCCCCCTTTGCAGTGTAAAGATGGCTTTCTGTTGATGCTGATAAAATTTTATTGTTCTGTATTTTGTAGTATTTCTGATTGATTGAAATAATAAAAAAAACCCTGGAAATCAATTCCAGGGGGAAAATATTGGCCCTTAATGAAAAAGTTGATTTCTAACCCTGGTAAAGAGTGATCTTGTTGTGTGGGTTCAGTCAGATCAGTCAGTAAGACAACAGAGAACGCTCTGTCCTGGGAGTGCTGAAAAAGTATTGAAAATAGCATTGCAGCATTGCAACTTCAAAAAATCTTCTGCAAGTTTCAAAACATCACTTTGCACTCTTTTTGTTGCAAAACTACCTCTGTGAAATACTCCACAAAAATTGTGATGTCATGCATGCTGGTTAGTAGCAGGTGGTGATGGTGGCTCTGATGGAAAGCGTTTTTTGGGAGGGCTCTGGCTCTCTTTTCAGTAGCAATCTCTTTATTTTGTCTTTTTGTGCTCTGCTGACATGTTTTCTTTCTCATATTTTTGGATTACTGCCATTTAAAAAGTTTAAACGTTACAGTCTAAAACTTTGCCATTGCCAATATTTTCTGCCGGCTGTGCACAGAATCAACAATCTACTTTCAAGTGTGTGATATATTGTTTCCCACAACTGTGATCCTTTGAAAATACATTCATGTCAGATTAAAAGTTTGTAGATGCACCTTACCATGTTGCTTTGGATGCAGTGTTCTTTGCAGTACATTTAAGAAATGGATTCACTTCGCTTAGTTAAATAGTTAATCTACAAATCTGGCTACTAATCCTGTATTTTCAGGTGAGTGAGCAATTCAAGGACAAGGAAAAAAGAGAACCTGCCATTATAGAGAAAATCTGCAGTACATACCTTGTTGCCGATGGCTTTTTTAGGTGGGAAATTGAACGTGTTGACTTGTGGGAATTGTGGCCGCAGGTAATTGTGCAGCACCCTGAACTCAGCATAGCGCCGATACACATTCCACTCATTGTCCAGGATTCTAATATACACCTGAAAAAAATTAAATGCATAAAATGTCACGGGTTATGGTGATGAGTATCTGATGTGTCATTTGGCTCTTGTTAGTCTCATTATTATTTGCATCTGTTATAAACCAGGTCTCCCGTGGTGCCATAGCCAGACAGACACAAAGGACTGGATCTAGAAGTGCATAGCAGGGACAACAACACAAGGAAGAGGAGGGAGCTAGGAGGAAAGGGATGCTATTTTCACGGCTCACTTTCTCCTTCAGAGCAGGACAGAGGAGCCTGGCTCGAATTACCCAAGCAAGACCTCTGATCACAGCAAAGTGGCATGCTTAAGTCTCTTGAACAGACAGCAGCGAGTCCGCTGGGGATGTAGAGCAGAGAGTGTGTTCGTCTGGCTTTAGTAACAGGAACCCATGGGAGGTTAGACTCTGACAGCACGTTTGCACCTGCGAGGCCAAGCTGACAGTGCCAAACTCGGGCTTTTCACAGACTACTGGTGTCACAGCGTCAGTGCAATCACTACCAGAAAAAAATCACGCATGCAAACCAGACACCAAAATAACTCAAATGGCCTTAAAAAAAAGTTCTGCATTCCCATTGCAAATTTCCACAAAATTGTCTTGTTCATGCAACAGCTTGCAGACAGTAATCATAATAACAGTGACATATACTCTCATTGGGGATGGTATTTTTTTTGTTTTTAATAGTGCTGTCAAATGATTAATTGCGATTAATCACATAAAAAATAAAAGTATAATAATATAGGTGTGTGTTCTGTGTATATTAACTATGTATATATAAATACACACACATACAGTATATATTTTGAAAATATTTGCATGTTTTTTACATCTATATTAATATTTATAATTTATATTATAAATAAATTTATTGAATATATAAACGTAACATTTTTCTGAAATATATACATGAGTGTGTATTTATATTAGTGCTGTCAAACGATTAATCAAATCCAAAATAAAAGTTTTTGTTTACATAATATATGCATGTACTGTGTATATTTATTATGTATATATAAATACACACACATACAGTATATATTCTGAAAATATATACATTTATATACTTTTATTTTATATTATATATAAATACATTCAATATATAAACATAATATTTTTCTTAAATATATACATGCATGTGTTTGTATTTATGTATACAAAATAAATATACACAGTATACACATATTATGTAAACAAACATTTTTATTTTGGGTGCGATTAATCACTTGACAGCACTAGTTTTTAATATTGTCAAGTCTCTTACACTCATCGAGGCTGCATTTATTTGATCAAAAATATAGTGAAAAAAAACCAGTAATATCATGAAATATAACTGCAATTTAAATTAACTATTTTCTATTGAAATTTATTGTCATTTATTCCTGTGATATCAAAGCTCATATTTCAGCATCCATTACTACAGTCTTCCATGTCACATGATCATTCAGTACTTATTCTAATATGCTAATTTGATACTCAAGAAACATTTCTTTTCTCAAAGTTCAAAAGAACAACATTTATTTGAAATCATTTTAACATTATAAATGTTCACCTTCACTGTTACTTTTAATCAATTTAATATGTCCTTGCTGAATAAAACTATGAATTTGTTTTAAAAAGAATCTTTTAAATGGTAGTGTATATATTAGGGCTGCCAGTCAATTAAATTTTTTAAATGAATTAATTACATATGACAATAAATCGCAAATTAAATTTGGCTGTAAAATTACCCACAAAAGATAATTTAAAACTATTTTCATGTTAAAATGTATTACACGTAAACATTAAGGCTACAACAGCCTAACATCAAAGAAAAGAGAAAGTGAGAAACATCTCAGAATTTTTTGTTCATACAATGAAAGTCACTGGTAACCAAAACAGCTTTTTTACCAACAGTCTTCAAAATATCTTATCTTATATGTATTAAAATATCTTTTATGTTGTGCAAAAGAAAGAAAATCATACAGGTTTAAAATGACATGAGGGTGAATTAATGATGACAGAATTTACATTTTTGGGTGAACTATCCCTTTAATGGTTTATTATTATCATTATTATTAATGAAATAATACTCTAAATAAGAAACTAAAACAGTCAGCAGGTGGCGTCTTTTATTTATTCGATTGGTTCAAACGGCAGATTCATTGGCCTTTGAATCACTGATTCACCCGATTCTTTCAAAATGCAGATTCATTCAGAAACTAAACACCGCTGTTGCTCAGAGACGCACAACAGTTCTGTTGTGTCCTTTTAGATAATATTTTTGTTGGCAAAATTGAGCAAAAAACTTCTTATTTACTGAATATTCTTATTTACTTGTTGTGTCTTTTTAGAAAATATTTTCGTTGGCAAAATTGAGCAAAAAACAGAAAATATTGTGTTTAAAATTTCACAAAAACTTGTGTGATATCGCTTATCATGTGATATAAATATGAGACAAGAATTCATACAGGGACATTTTTTTGCTCCAATATCTTGAATTTTAGGGCATAGCTGCATTTATGGAGTTGCTGCCCTGGATCATATTTGTCAACAGTCAACTGTATGAAATGCAAAATGATGTACAGATCTGGGGGCGGGGCCAGTGCGTTAAAATATTTTAATCGTGTTGTTTTTTCCTAACTAATTACTTAATTATTTAAACTGACATTCCTAATATATATATCAAAGAAAGTGACTTCTTAAAAGAAAGTTTGTTTTTTAAAAATTGAATTTTCTTCTGGGAGTTTGATTTTCAGGGGGTGTTTGATTTAATGGTGATGTGACTGATATTTTTGTATGTAATACAATTTTTGCAAGAGAGTAGATTAACGTCAGGTGGACTTGAAATTGAAAAATGGTGTGCATTAACCTCTTTCTGCGGTTAAAAAACAAGATCTTTTCTGATGATCATTCATGTTTATTTCATGTTTTAAGTAAATATGAGAAGCTGATTGGTTATCATTCATGTTTATTTCATGTTTTAAGTAAATATGAGAAGTTGATTGGTTCAGTGTTTGTTGTTTTAATTTCATAAAAAATGACCAAATTTAAAAGCTAAGACATTGTTTCACACCAAAAGTATCCTGCTCTGTCTTGTCTGTCGGCATGTTGTCAGTTTTCTCTTTGCTCCGCATTGTATTTTTCACTGAGCAAGAACAAGAGAGTGTTACAAACACTCATTACGAACAGTAATGAAGGGGGCGGGTCTTTGCATGCCATGATGTTAATTAATAAACCTTTTCATATGAACTACAAATGAGATTTCATTTGTCACGCGTTATGAATTTTGAATTGTTTGCATTTGGGTCATGACAAGACCACACATAACCAAACATCTCTTGTGATCCATGATCCAGAACAATAACAAAAGGGTATCCACACTTTCCCACTGGGAGAACAAACATGTAAAAAGTGAAATGACGGTAAAAATCACATTAGAAGGACTTGGGTGGTGAAGATGAGAGTGAGCAGAATAACAAATAAGGCTTAGTCACAAGCAGCAGGCCATTACAATTTCACTCATAGCCATTATATTTAATAGCCTGCGCTCCGTTTGAGTTCAGTCTAGTTTGGTGCGTTCATAAATATAGGATGTTGATGCTTTATAAAGTTTAATTTAATTCTCTTTACAAATTAGCTCGATAGCAACTGCTTTATGCAAATCTTATTCATGATTAAACCTTGAAATTCTCTAAACATATTAATCAGAGAGATATTTCAAAGAAACCGCCACAATCATATTAAGACACACAGAATGATGAACATAACACACAAACACACACACACAAGAGAGATTTTATGGCCTTAACTAAAGGAAATCAAAATGACAAACTGACGGTGTATCATAATCCCATAGAGGCGGTCTCATTAGCATACATATTTATGGTAACAAATCATCCTCTAAAGAGCCATCACTTCCCCCTCAATAATCGCAAATTAATACCATGAAAAAGTGTTTGAGGAAATCCAGCTCTCACTTAAAACTCTTTCTTGACAAAAATAAAACCAACCTAAATTAAAATGAAAGCTTATGGCAACATGCCAAGAAATTCTGGAATTAGCCCAATCAAACAAAACAACATTCTCAAAAAAAGGAACAAGTGTTGAAAATGTTTTAATCAAATTTCACATTCAGTTCACTAGTTATTAACCATTAAACATCACAACCTAGATTTGAATGTGTTTTAAGAAACTCCATCATGATGCTCAAGTGTTCCGCAGGGCATTTCTAGACAGTTGCTAAGATGTTCTGAGTGGTTGTAGCACATTGTTATGCGATTACTCGGGTGATCGGAGCGGCTTCTATGCAGTGTGGTTTTAGCACACAGCTAAAGTGTTCTGATTGGTGTTTGCGCATTGCTATACATTTACAAGTTTTTGTAATATCAAGTAAACAGGAAGTATAGGGAAATTAAAAACAAATACATGAATCTGCTCTAATTAATCTAGTACTATAATAGCACTGAGAATAATTCATAACAATTTGCGAGTGTCAGTGGGACGCACTAAGTCACCGGTCAACTTATTTGGGCATTACTGTAATGTACAGTATATTAGACTTCTGTACCTTTGCAGATGTCTATTACTTCCACTACAGACAGTATAATGAAAAAGTAATTTATCTTTTTTGACAAACAATGAAAGAAAAGAGCAGCCAGTGTATGATTCATACTAAAAGCAAATGTCAGCCTGGGGGAGGATGCTAATATTTAGCCCAGCTATAAAAGCATTTACAATATCTCATTATATCCATATTGAGATAAGATGTGTTCCGTATGGAGAGATGACAAGATGCTGAGAAAAAGCATTTTGTGGCAATTTACCACTCACACACAAACACTCGTCTTAGTTCCAGCTCAGATACCTCACACCATATTCGTCGGGCAAGCGTGCAATCTTGTCTGAAGATGAAATGCAGGAAATTAATGTCGGTTTGGCAGCATGTCTAATTGGAGGTGCCCAGCTGTGGTAAAAGCTGTGGTTTGACCCCTTCTATTTCAGGTGGAATCATATAAGGAGACCTCCTCTTCATCTCACGCTCCCTCTTTAGTTTAGTTTTAGTTTAACTTTATTGTCTTTACAGATTTCCTGAACAGAAATTTATCTTTGACACTGGCATAAAAAATACATCCTAACAGATAATACTATACATTAACATATCACATAATAAAATACACTAAAAAAAATTAATACATTTGCATGCACACACATATGCATTCACGTGTACACATACCTACCCAGAAAGATACCTAATGATAATACCTCAATTGAGAATTTGATTTAAAACAGTCACCGCCAATGGTACAAATGGTCTTTTATATAGGTTCTTTTTAGCCAGCAGTATATGCAGCCTTCGCCCTGAAGGAAGGGCCTCAAAGCAGGAATGAAGTGGATGAGTTTGGTCTGAATATACTGCAATCGCCTTTTTTTCCATGAAGTGTAAAAACAGCTCTTGCATTGTACTCTGTTTCTGGCCGGTGATCTTTCTACCTACAGAGACTCCACACATCCTCTCTACTGAGCCATTCAGCTTAACTACAGCTGTCAGTGCACAAATCACTGGCTGCCGGAGTGCTGAGGTCTCTTCCTGCTGAGGGCTCCCCGGAGAGATTTGTTTTTTAGTCGATCCTAGAATTATGTGCATTATTCTAATTTGCCCACAAAGGGATATTTTGAGCAAAAATGAAAATGCACAAACCACCCGCAGGATTCATTTCACCAATTTTCCATCAACAAGCTTCAAACTTGCCATTTACGATAATCCTCTAACTGGCCTCTACCCACATCTAACTGATAGCAATGCAGCATCATAGGAGCAAATGTGCTGCTGTATTTAATATTAGAGCGGCTGTGAATCGCCCACAGGCAGGGTCATCTTCAGGGTGGGACAACAAGGAATGTTGGGAGGCTCACTAAGGTTTTCGACAACAGCAACAGATATTCAGTACAACTGCAAAACTGTGAGTGTGATCTAGCACTTACACAACAGTTCAGTAAAAAAAAAAGTGGTAGCACTTTAATGCGTCCATTATACAGCACTTTATATGTATTTACTATAGAAATAGCAGTACATTATACATAATTACTGCCCCAAAATGGGATAGTTCACCCAAAAATAAAAATTTGCCCTATGACCTTCTTTCTTATTCAGACTCCAAATAGATTTTTTTTTTTTTATGTTTAGCATACTTGTCCATATAATGGCATTATATCAGCAAAAAAAAATAAAAAAGGTGCAAAAATATCAAAGTGGTTCCATGCAACACATGCCCATATTCCAAGTGTTCGGGGGGTATTCAATAGGGTTTGGTGGAAAAACAAACAGAAATGTGACATTATTTAACAAATATATTGACTTTGGCTGGTGGTCTCTGTTTGTTCCATGCAACACATGCCCAGATTAATAAAAAACATGACACAAGATAAAATCCATCTACTTTCTTCTCTGAGATAAATATAACTGTTCGCAACGAGTTATTGCATTCATCTGTCAACTGTCATTTTGACTGTCATGACAACCAGAGTTCCGATATGGAGACATTCAACTCAGTGAAGAACATACACAGATTTTTTGGGACGAATTTCAAGGCATTGTTTCTTGACATGGTTTTAGCCATCTTGATTTCTCACAGCCGAATCGGAATGAACCGCTGCCTAATAGAGTCTTATGAACGTGCAGTAGTGCACAAAAATCAGGATATTTTTTAAATAATATGTTAAATTTTGGTTTGTTTTACACCAAACCCTATCAGACCTCGCACTCTGTGATGCCTCTGCGTCTTTTTAAAAAGCTTCATGCTGATCGCCGTATACCAAACCCTATCAGACCTCGCACTCTGTGATGCCTACCGTATTTAAAAAACATTAAAAAAAATCTCCTTTTGTGGTCTGAAAAAGAAAGAAGTGCATAGAGCATTAGAACAACACAAGGGTGAGTAAATGATGACTTAATTTTCATATCTTTTAATATCATATATTTTAGATGAAATACATCAAGTTATTTAGGTAATTTTTACTTCTCCCATTAAAATCATTCCAAAAGAAGTCAAAACAGGATCAACTGTCACAAAGATATGCCAAGATACCCTTCCATTTTAAACTATGAACAGAAAAAAAAATTAAGTAACACCTTATTTTAATAGTCCACTTTAGACATTCTACTAATAAGATTTTTTTTTTTAATTTTATTTAGGGTACATGAAATGCAATTTAAAAAAAAAGTATAAATGTAATTTCCACATTTTATGCATTTTAATAATAAGGTTTTAATGTAATTTCCACCACCGTTAATAAAATAAAATAATGTAAATGACAGCTGTGTCTCCATCTACTTTTAGACGCAGTTAATGGACAAATTAAATAAAATGGTGAGAGTGTGAAAAGTGCATTTTAAGAGAGTTACTAAAAGTCCAGCAGGGACCAAATTAGAGGACCGGAACCAATTGCTGTATTATACTGAACAGAATTTCGATGGTCTGTCCAAAACCAGGTTTTACACTACCTAGTGCATCTTAAATAACTCCATTCACAAGTCAAATCTAATTATACAGTTTTAAGTGATTCTGGAAAGCACACTCATCATGGTCCTAAAATTTGACACCCACCCCCAAGTTCACTCTACACTCCAGTTCTACCGAGACAAAACATTTGCCAAATTAGGCAGAAAATAGAATCCATTTGGAAGATTGCTGTGCCAGAGTCATGGTATAAAAGGAATGACAGAGCCAGAGAGAGAAATTAAGAGAGGAAGGAAAGGAGGAGAGGGAGCTATACGAAGGAATGGGAAGAGTTTTTCATTAGGAACATTCAGCCACAACATCTGTCACCTGTGTGCAAAGTGCAAGCAGGTGTGTGTGCGCATGTCATCTTCAAAGCGTAACCATTATCCTTCCAGATGACATTCAAGAACCTCAAAATATGAGTAAAACCCAGCAAGCACTCTTGGTAAAGCATAGTTACATGCATGAACGGTCAAATTCGCTTAGCTTTAATATGCTGCTCTCTGCAATCGAACAGGAAAACAGTCCTAAAGAAACAAAGTAAAATTAGAGCAGCTAAAAGACAGACAGCATTGAATCAGTATGAATATCATATTATATCTAATAATAATAGAATTAGAGTAAAAAGTTTGGGGACAGTATTTAATAATAATGAATGTTTTTTTATGTTTAAAATTCAGCTTTATCATCACAGGAATTAATTACACTTTAAAATGAATTCGAATAGAAAATAGTTACTTTAAATTGTATTCATATTTCATAATATTACTGTTCTTACTGTTATTTTTGATTAAATAAATACAGCCCCGGTTGAGTAGGCCTGTGCGATTAATCGAATTTGATCTGTAATCGTGATTTGAGACATGGCGATTACTAATCACAAAGCCTGCGATGTGGATGCGATTTGACACTGTTCCAGAACAAACGCAAATGCATGACTGCCAGCCTTGAGTGGCAGCCTTACTAATCAATTGAGTGAGCGCACCTCCATTCTCCCCAATCAGCACTGCTCTGGCCAAATGTGTAAACGCCCACCATTAAAAAAATAAAAAATAGAAAGCGCACTCGCAAGAGAGAGCGAGTGGGATTATGACGTCTACAGGGTCAGATCAACAGTCAGGCAAATTAATGCTAAAGAGAGACTTATCTAATATGAGATCACTTTGGCTTCGAAATGACAGACACCAAACAAAAAAGGAAATTTGCAAAAGCTGTGCCACAACGCATAAAAGCTCCCTTTTCAGTTCTGCTTTTAGTACTGGAGAATAAAAGATACATTCTTAGATGTTTTTATTAGTACATGAACGTTATCTTACACATTTTATCTTCCCAACAGATTCTAATTTGAAATAAATTTATAATGCATGTTCGCTATTCCTAATTCGAAAGACCACACACATGGGCGTCACTAAATCTCCCAGTCTGGCGAGTAAACTAAAATATTTACTAGCCAATGGCGATTCAATTGCCAAGGTGTCCGCAGAAGGTTGATTAAGCAGCACAGCAGTTTCAACACTGATAATAAATCAGCGTATTATAATAATTTCTGAAGGATCATGTGACACTGAAGACTGGGGTAATAGCTGATGAAAATTCAGCACTTCATCACAGAAATAAATTATATTTTAAAGTATATTAAAACAGAAAACTAATATTACAAATTGCAAATAGCTGATGAATTTTTCTGTATTTTTGATCAAATACATACAGTCTTGATGAACAGACTCGATAAAACAGAAAACTAATATTACAAATTGCAAACTTTTGAATGGCAGTGTAACTAACTAGAAGTGAAGAGCTTACATAAAATAACTGAGAAAAAAAATTATATATATTGTATTGTATTGTATATATAAAATTGTATTATTGTAATAAATCTAATACCATGAATGATCTGACCTTTGTCACCTTGAAAAATAACCAAACCAAATGCTGCTGAAATAACAATAAAATAAGAGTCAGAAGGCAAAAATAATCTAGGCATGGAGCTGGTGTGCCATCCCCAGCCTGACCTTTCCGTCCAACATACATCGATCTCATTTTGTGCAAGATCTGAGGCATGATGACCTCTAAAATTCTGGCCACCGTGGGTCGAGTCAAACAATGCCGAGAGCCAGTGTAGGCGTGAGGGAGCGATGCAGGCAGGACTGAGGAGACATCAGCAGATGGGCCCATAAATACTGTTAGTCTGGGTTAGCGCTATCACGTGGCAGCATGTGAGGGGCAGAATTAGTGCTTGAGCTCCACTAAGAACTTTATTAAAGGTGTGATTGCTGCTGATCGCAGCTGGATTTACCGGGAGAAGTAAAATGATTCAACAGGAAAAATAACAGATGGGGAACTGTGGAAATAAGGCAGTGGGGTTCACAAGTGGTGGGTCACAGGTCTGTTCCGATTGGACAGTGAAAGGTTTTGTTTCAGATTGGAAACAAAAACCAAAGCTAAATGCAAATACTAGACTGTAACAAACCTGAAGACCATGTATGTTTAGCACAGGAAAGTAAATACCCTTATCAACTTGTAAAAAGGAATTGAAAATCATGAAACAACCAGAATTAGAAACCACAATCTTTTAATTTTCCTCTCATTATATGCAGTTCCTGGAAATATTAATAAATGTCAATGCTTTATTTACTTTTGTAAAAGTGCATTGGGTCCAATACATAATTTGGGTCATGAAGCAAGAGTACAGCTGAGACAGCAAAAGTCATGTTCAAACAGAGAAGAACTTTCTCCTACTGTCAAAAACCTGGACCAACACTATCTTAATCCCGTGCGAATCGGTAAGTAAAAATTCCCCCGCAAAAGACCTACCATATTTCGCTGAACACAGAGGTCCTGTGATAATATTAGTCCCATGCGAATCAACATCTCTATGATTTGGCCTGGATTTGGCGGGTCGTATATCATTTTTCGAGGTTTTTGTTTCCTGTGCGCCTTTTTATCCATCTTTTGCAAAGAATGGAGCTGTGTTGGTGTGTTTGATAGTATTTTGGGTATATATCATATCGCTACACCATACAATTTGCAGAAAGAGAATGCTGAAAATGTTTTGAGGTTAATGAATTACAAATAAATCAAGCATAAAGCTTGAGATATTACTTTAACCTGGTGAAATGTAAATGACACAGCGCAAGAAACTATATTCATTTCTTTTCTTTTTTTCAACCATCTGGACCATAGAATGGGACTCTTAAAGCCTTGACATCCGGGTATCCGGGAGGTAAGTCAGTAAATTCGAGTAAAATCACAGGCTTCTCTTATCCCGTGTGAATGCACCACACAAAATTCAGATGTGGGGGGGTAATTTCAAAACCACACAATGTCCCCAGATAATACCAATCCTGTGCGAAAAGGGGCTAAAGTGATTTTCTTTTTCATGAATATATGGTTGACCTGAAGAATGAAAGCTATATAATACACTTTGAAAATTATACAATATTTCCCGGTAATTTTTTTCTGGCAATCATATGGTTCTTATGGAGATGACATGATTACTCTGAGCTGTTTACAAAGCTCTGCTGATTTCTAATTCGCATTTCTATGTAAATATGCGCTAGATGGACATCTTTGACCATTGCTTTTTGTTGCGCTTCTCCATTCATCAGTGCTGCGATTCTGCAACTGGATACTATTATGCGTGTCTCGTGTTTATAAGAGCAAAATATTCTGATTGGCTAGTAGTGTTAGTTTGGTTGAGAGTGAAAGCTGCTCCTCTCACACCATTGGTAGGTGAACTCATGGACTCAAAAGTGATATCAATCAACAAGTTTGGTTTTTGTAGGATTAGTTTTTTCCGCAGCCAAACGCTGCACGCTAGAAATCCGGCACGGTGCTGGACAACTTTAAGCCCTGAGCATGAAATGCAAACACGTTATTTCACCAGTTGGCACTGCCCATTTTATTTTCCTAAATGAACTTGCTCCTGATATGCTACTATGCATCTCTCATAGATCTCTCTCAATTTCCCAAGCCCCATCACAGTTTATAGGCAATTTGCTCTGGGCGCATTGCCTTAAAGGTTAAGAGAGTGTTGTAACTATAAAGATGCAATCTGGACTAGTATGAACACATGCCACCAAACATACCATCAAACGCTCAAGTTCAATACAGCCAAAAAACATTTAGATTCTTGTCCATTTAACTTTGGCTATATTGCTTTTTAACACCCAATTGTACAGGGGGCTAATGTTCTATAAATACTACAAGGATAACTATATTACCATTCAAAAGTTTGGGTCAGTAAGACTTTTTAAAATCAATTATTACATTCATTTAACAAGGATATATTCATAAAAAAGTGATATAATGTTACAAAATATTGATGTTTTATATAAATGCCGTTCTTTCTGAACTTTCTATTCATCAGAGAGTCCTTAAAATGTGGTTTCCACAAAAACATTAAGCATTACAAATGTTTTCAACATAATAAGAAATGTTTCTTGAGCACCAGATCAGCACAATAGAATGATTTTCAAAGAATCATGTGACACTGTAGACTGGAGTAATGATGCTCAAAATGTAGCTTTGCTGTCACAGAAATAAATTGCATTATAAAACAATGTATTAGAATAAAAAACATATATTTTGATGCGCAATATTTCTATATTCCAGCCCTTTCCTTCAGACTTTTTTCAAAACTAAAAACCTCCATTAAAAATTTGACCCCAAAGTTTTGAATGGTAGTAGTATACACACGCACACACACAAATACATATGCACACACACACACATAAACAGTATATACAGTATATTTAAGATACATTTCATTTAAGATATGTCACATCCTGAAAAAAATTGAGACATTTAAAAAGTTTAAACAGGCAGTTGCAATTAATATAGGTATGTGTGTCTCAACTGAAGCACAGAAAACAACAAAGCAAATGCAGTTATAAATGACAGATACAGATTCTAGATTTCTCAAACTGCATCAAAAGCAGAAGGAATGCAAACACTGAACTCAATGCAAATATGCAATAATGGAATATCATCACATTTTTCCCTACATTTTCCAAACAACAAAGATGTTTCTGTTCCCAGTCTCCAATGGTCATCTCATTAAAAATGTGCACAAATGATGCCATCTTTCACTTGTAGGTTACATGTCATGCTTGTTGAGCCTCGATACTCAAATTGTGATCAGTTTCTTCTAAAAGGTCTCATCTGGATTTCATTTATAAATAATTAGCTGTCAAGTCTTTCTCCTCACAAAACTGTCAAAAACTGTAAAAGACAAACAAGCAACAATAAGGGATGGGGAGCTACTTATTGGCAAGTCTTTTTTTTTACCCACATATTGATTGCTTTGAGTTTAAAAGTGCATCACTGCAATAATTGGCCAATTTAAATCATGCAAAAAGGTCTACAGTGATATTTCATACTTTTTCTGTTACATAAAATAAACACATCTGGTTTCGTGTTGATTAAGAGGTATGGTTAAAGGTATGGAATGGTTAAATAAGACAAAAAAGTGGTTTTGATATGCCAGTTTAGGAGAACACATAAATA
Organism: Cyprinus carpio; assembly: GCF_018340385.1. NCBI lineage: Eukaryota > Metazoa > Chordata > Actinopteri > Cypriniformes > Cyprinidae > Cyprinus > Cyprinus carpio. The sequence goes on from NC_056608.1 coordinate 11,402,880, forward strand.
TATAGTCTATAAAAATGTCCCTCTAGACAGGTCTCACTATTATGAAATGAAATATTCAAGAATGTGCCACATATTGCTTGGGGCCCAAATCAAGCATCCATGAAATACTGATAGCCACAATATCACTCTCAAATTTATTATATTTGTGAAAGGATTTGAAACTCAGCCAAGATAGGAAAGCAGAGAAGGGAAAGGCAGGGGAAACTGAGAAAAGGGAGTTTCAGGGAACTGACATCTTGTCTCCTCATCCAGCTATGATGAAGTCATTGAGCCTTCCCAGCGTTCAGTGAGGTTCTGGCCCCAGTGAGCTCCAACGGTCCGCTCTGTATGAATTAGTCATGAGTGCAGTTCCACAGCTGCCATAATGAGGATGAGTAGGAGATCAGTTCTGCTTTGTAACGAGCCCCATTCTAAAGGTTAAACATACACTCTCACACCTTTTCCCTTCCCTGGGTGTCAACCTAATAATCAACCATTCAGACATGAGCAAATACCACTGCAAAAAGTGAGTTGCCATAACCCATGACAAACTTCTGGAAACCTCTCAGTATGATTGATAATACATGAAATAAAATTGGTATTGTAAGGTCTACACTCAAAAAATATTAAGATCTTTGTATTTAAATTGCATATTAAATGTCCATTCATTTGGACATGTGAATCACGCATTCACAATTTCCAGGTAAGATTTCTACACTCAAAATAATTACAGTGTTATTGTTATACAGTGTTAAAATAATTTCCATATTTTTGTTTTATTACAATTATTTTTTTCAAAATGCTTTTATATAAACTGGCCACCACAGATTCTTCGAATCAGCATAACTCTGTTGACTATGAAAACAATTAAAAGTATTCAGTTAAAAAATACGAACATGGCTAAAATTGCTAGATGTGGAATAAGCAATATTCAATAAGTTAAAATGCATGAGATTGAAACCAACTGGATTTATGAATGATAAATATATAAACCTAGTTATTGTATATTTAAAACACATTTGATTTATTAGTACTATTACAAAATTTTGTCTGCTTCATTTTTGCATGACTGATAAAATGCACCACATTAAGCTTATTACAGTTTGTCTGCTTCATTTTTGTATGACTGATAAAATAAAAACTATTTTTCATTTTTGTATGACTGATAAAATGCACCACATTAAGCTTATTACAGTATCAAATACATTAATCAAAAAGGAATAGTTTATCCAAAAATTTAAATGTGCTGTCATTTCACTCACCCTCGGGTCACCCAAGATTTCTTCATTTCGAGTCAAAAAAAGCAGAAAACATAATTAGAACAAAATGAATACCCGTGGCTTCAGACAATATATTGAGGTCTTATGAAGTGAAACGATCAGTCTGTACAAGAAACCAAACATTATTGACAGCAACAATACCTGTAACTGTCACCATTGTTGTTTACAAGAGAGAGGCAGTATTCATTTTGTGTTTCGTGTAAGTGTTTTTTTGGCTTTCTAAGTAAAGGAACCCATTGACTTGCTACTTATGAAACACCAGACAACATTGGTTTCAGCTAAAATCATATTCTTGTTCTACTGAAGAAAAATGCACATCATCTGAATGGCCTGAGGGTGAGTAAATTACCAGCAAAATTTTATTACTGGATGAACTATTCATTTAAATTTAGGCCTAAAGATTTTTCTGAGTGTAAGGGGCTGAATGAAAACAAGAAACTACAGAACAGCTGGACACTTTTCCTATCTATAGAAGAAGTCTCGTAAGATACAACCAAGAAAAATGAGTAATGATCCATTCATCACGAGAATCATTATCTTACTAACCGTCATCGTGAATCTCATTATAATCATAATCACGGGCTTCACCATCCTGATCATCATTACACTATAATCAGGGTAATATCCTTCAAAATACATATGCAAGGTTCAGCTTTGCACACTGCGCTGTGCTCATGCATGCAGCATCTGTCATTTTCCTTTTTAAGTCAAGCAAGATGCAGTTTAAATGAGGCTATTTTAATGGGCAGGCGACTGGAGGCTGTGATACTGATATTAGAGACTTTGCTACATCTTCTCTGGGGAGAGACGATGACATGAATTATGGAGATGTCCACTTTTCTACAGATTTATACTAATTCAATAGTCACTTATGTGTGCATATTCAATGAGAAGTCATTTAGCATGAACTTACATAATACCAATGCTCAGTTACCGTAGAGCATCCACGTTAGCAGACACGAGTATAAGCACATCATTTGGGTGTGTTCTTACCCTAATCATTAGCTACAGTATATGAAATATTCAGAATCGAAATAAAAGGGAGAGGGAAAAAAATGAGTTATCAAATCTCATTAGTTCATAAAAACCAGAACTTTGAGGAGTTCTGAGGCACTGGGCTCAGCTGGTTTTGCTGATCAAAGGGAATAACTCATTTAAAAAAAAAAAAAAAACTGAATTCTGACTGAGGAGTTCAGTGCTTGTATATGTACACTTCAGAAAGCTAAGAGCAAACCCAGAGTACTAGAACAGGAAAAAGTACAGCAACACCAGGGAAAGCCTTGCAAAGGAAGCTATTCTCGCCCCTTTTTAAGTACTGAGGCAAAAACACTATAACTTTGTAGAGGGCAATCAGAGTGTGTAACACAGGCCAGTCTACTCTTGAGGTCTGTGCCAGGATGATCTTAACAAAATGTAACAGTTCTAAATAAGTAAAATTACATTTACAGCTGTTAATTCATGCATATGTATAATCTGTTCAAAACACACATTTATATATTTTAGGGATGCTGTCTCATCCCACAACCTAATAACCTGCAGAGATAAACTGACACCAAAATGATGGATTTAAAAGCATCATAAAGGATTGTGAAGATACAGTCTATTATCCATTTTGTGTTTTACTTCTTTATGAATTTATTCATGTTCAATCTACATTTATCAAAGTATTCCGCTTATAATTTGTTAGAACACTCATGTTTGTTACAATTTCACATAAATAAAAACATGCATTTTTTATGTAAACCCTAATAGAGGCTACAAGATATTATAAGACCAAGCAGAAATTTCACATAAATAAAAACATGCATTTTTTATGTAAACCCTAATAGAGGCTACAAGATATTATAAGACCAAGCAGATACGTTTATATATATATATATATATATACAGTACAGGTCAAAAGTTTGGAAACATTACTATTTTTAATTTTTTTTGAAAGAAGTCTCTTCTGCTCATCAAGCCTGCATTTATTTGATCAAAAATACAGAAAAAACAGTAATATTGTGAAATATTATTGCAACTTAAAATAATAGTTTTCTATTTGAATATACTTTAAAAAAAATAATTTATTCCTGTGATGCAAAGCTGAATTTTCAGCATCATTACTCCAGCCTTCAGTGTCACATGTAACATCCAGTCTATCACATGATCATTTAGAAATCATTCTAATATTCTGATTTTTATTATGAGTGTTGGAAACAGTTCTGCTGTCTAATATATTTGATGAATAAAAGGTTAAAAAGAACTGCATTTATTCATAATAAAAAAATAATTCTAATAATATATATTCTAATAATATATTTTCTTTACTATCACTTTTTTATCAATTTAACACATCCTTGCTGAAATAAAAGTATTGATTTTAGTTAAAAAAAAGAAAGAAAAAATAATTACTGACCCCAAATTACTGACCAGTAGTGTATATTGTTATTACAAAATATTTATATTTTAAAAACATAGCTTCTTTTTTTTTTTTTTTTTTTTTTTTTTTTTTTCTATTCATCAAAGTATCCTAAAAAAGTATCACATGTTCTGAAAAAATGTTAAGCAGCAGAACTGTTTCCAACTTTGATAATGAATCATCATATTAGAATGATTTCTAAAGGATCATGTGATAATGATCCTAAAAATTCAGCTTTGCATCACCGAAATAAATGATAATTTAAAGTATAATACATTTAAAAACAATTATTTTAAATTGTAATAATATATCACAATGTTACTTTTTTTCTGTATTTTTGATCAAATAAATGCAGGCTTGATGACCAGAAGAAACTTCTTTCAAAAACATTAAAAATAGTAATGTTTCCAAACTTTTGACATGTACTGTATATAAACATGTATTTTTTTTCAATTAATTAAAAATTGTATTTTTTTTTTGCCTCAAACTCATAATTTGCTGCTTATTAATAGTTAGTGAGGTAGTTGTTAAGTTTAGGTATTGGGTAGGATTAGGGATGCAGAGTATAGTCATGCAGAATATGTGCTTTATAAGTACTTATAAACAGTAAACAGCTAATACGTTAATAATAGGCATGCTAATAACCAACTAGTTAATAGTGAGAATTAATCCCCATACTAAATTGTTACCAAAAAACAATATTACTAAATATATAAAAACCATATGAATGATACTAAAAATATAACTACTTATCCTATTGATATACAGATAGACAGTAACTAAAGAGAAAAGGTGGAGGCACAAGGAACTGTTTGGAAAAAGATACCTACTAGGTCAACATTCATTTTCAGCCAGAGGGATGAGCAGAACAGAGAGGGCGTGTGATTCAATGAAACTGACCCAAAGAGCAGCATCTGCACACACCATCCCACAACCTCCTATATCGCATAAGCTCAGAGTAAATAGTTTCACTTTTTTTATGTGTAATTTTACTTTGCTAATGCATTTATTTTCAAATGTTGCATATAAAAACAAATGGGAATATATAATAATTTGGTCAAAGCATTTTGGCTGACAATAGTTTGGGGACGGCCCCTCGAGAGGCCCCTGCAGTGTCGACCCTGTCTCTATGTATGGAGCAATGCACACCTTTCGTCTCCACCTCTGATGTCTTTGAAGAAAGGAGATACGAGGGAAGGGTAAGGAGAAAAGAACAAGGAGATGAAAAGAGAGAAAGCTGTATCCTGTAACTACATGACCACTGATGAGAGCTGTGATTGCTGCCTGCCACCATATAAAATCCCTTAATAAGACACTATCACCGCAGCAAGACTGATTTACAGTGGACATTTACAAATGCAGAGCAGCGCCATTAACACTTGAGAATGAAACCACAGATCACACACACAGTACATCAAATGGGCACAACCGCACACAGAATACAGGCCATTTCTATGAGATATCACCAAGAACATCTGCACTGAAAAAAGGAAAACAGCAGAACGACACAGCCCCGGTAAATCCACATTATAACAGTCATTACATCCGCTTTTTTAATAACCCTTCCCAGCGAAATTGTATAAGCTTGAATGAGTTGTTTTAGGCAGCTGTTATATTTTTTCATTATGTGACATGAAACGGAGGAGGTAGAATTCTTCACAGCAAAACAAAGCTCTGGTAATATTAGTGAAGATCAATTACATTTTTTCTATGGAATCCAAAAGCAGTCTGATTTATTTTATAAAGGGTAATTTCGAAGCACAGAAGAGAGGCAGATGCACAAAAGTGGGAAATGGAGGAGCTGCAATTTTGGACGGTGGTGGTAATGTGCCATAATCTGCTGCCAGGAGATGCCTGATGCAGGACTCGAGACTAAAAAGTTGACTCTGGAGCCACTGAGTCATAAAAGGAAACATTCAGAAGCCAGAAGCTGCATTATAGAATCACTCAATATAGATCAGAAAACACTGTCATCCATGCTGATGTTTAGTTATGAATTTTGAGGATCTATTGCAGTGGATTTACATGGAGGTGCATCCCACTCTGTACTTTTCCACTTTGGCATTGTTAAAAGACCAGTTAGCATGTGGAATGACTGCAGAAGTTTATTTATAAAAAATATGGTTCCTTCTGTTCTTAGAACTCAGCTTGTTAATTTGTTCCCTGTTGTGAATGTTTATTTTTAAAAATGTTGTTATTTTTTTTTTTCTAATAATTATATATAGCAATTAAAATTTGTAGTTGTAAAGATAATAGGTATATTTTATTGGTTTTGGGTAAGATTTTTTAAAATGATCAGAAGTGACAGAATTTTTTTATTTATCAAAGAAATCCTGAAAAAAACAACTTATTCTTAAATTACATGTGACACTGAATACTAAAGTAATATTTTACAATATTGCTTTTTTAGTCTATTTTAAATAATATAATATAATATAATATAATATAATATAATATAATATAATATAATATAATATAATATTAATCGTGATTAATCATTTGACAGCACTATATAATATAATATATAATCGATATTTAATTTTTTAATTGATGTATGGTTTGTTAGGATAGGTTAAGACAATATTAGGCTGAGACACAACTAAAATCTGGAATCTGAGGGAGCAAAAAAAATAAAATATTGAGAAAATTGCCTTTAAAGTTGTCCAAATGAAGTTCTTAGCCATGCATATTACTAATCAAAAAATAAGTTTTGATATATTTACAGTTGGAAATTTACAAAATATCTTCATGGAAAATGATCTTAACTTAATGTCCTAATGATTTTTGGCATAAAAGAAAAATCAATAATTTTGACCCATACAATGTTTTTTGGCTATTGCTACAAATATATCTCAGCGACTTAAGACTGGTTTTGTGCTCCAGGGTCACATATCAAATAATATAATATAATGTAATGTAATGTAATGTAATGTAATGTTATAGAATAGAATAGAATAGAATAGAATAGAATAGAATAGAATAGAATAGAATAGAATAGAGGAGAAAGAGATGCTTACAGAGCATG